>NC_134571.1:85779146-85859146 GCF_050947875.1 Dermacentor variabilis | reverse complement strand
AATCTCCTGGCGTCAAATTTATGTAACCACTGACGCAAGCATCGGCCGGTAACCAGCAGCGTTATTTGAAATGCCCAGTCAAATACAATTCTCGTTTATAGGATGTCACTTTCTTTTGATTTCAAAGCGCATGGCATTGCCTACATTGAGCAGTTTTTCTTATCTAACGGGTCGAGAAGAGGCGAGGAGCACGCTCATGTGGAGAGAGTTCGAGGGGGCTGAGCCAGCACAGTGAAAATACATAACCGGATGAGGAGGGTGGTGCCGGCGTCTGCGATTGGTCCGCTTCCCCTCACTTAGCTTGCGGTGGCTGGTCGAAAATCGCGGCGGCGTGCAACGGTAGGTTAAAAATGCCGCTGAAACGGATACTCAGAAAGGTAGAATTCACAGAGCAATGTCGTATACGTGATGAAAGGATTCAATCACGTTATACGGCCACGCAAAATCTTTTATTATACGCAAATAAATTCATACTCCCTGGCAGCTCCAAGTAGCCAGTGCCACAGCGATCAGCGGGCAGCTACGTTTTATTCCTTTCGGAACGGGGCAGTGCCCGGCTATTCAGAAAAACTTTTAATTTTGTTCGGCATATTAATGCGTCTTTAAGGCGTACACGTCACTTTGACACGGCGAGTTCTCGCTGTTTTGTGACGTCGCGTGACAGACAAGCGAAGTGGTTGTAACCGAGAAAAAGTTTGACCAATAGCAATTGATCAAACAACGCCTTTTTCGTTAATGGCGAGGAAGGTGTCGAATCAGAAATTATTATTTTCCTTTGGTTCCTTCCAATCATGCATAATCAGCTTGCGCATATTATATTATAGGGGGCGTTTTCGCAGTTTTCGTGACGTCGCGTGACAGACAGGCGCATGAGTAGTGACTCCAAAATTTTTTGACCGATCGTGGAGGGCTGATTGCAGAATTGAAATAGAAAAGTTTAGAATAGCTTTACGTTATAGCACACCAATTATACATTTATTTTGCAGATATAAGGTGTCACAGGACGGACAGATTTTGCTGGGTAATCGCCAAAGAATGTTAACCGATTACTGTAAGACTGTAGGAAACTAAGGAAACGGAGCGAAACCTCCTAATGTCCTTTTGAATTCAATCGGGTGGGATTTAACTGAGGCATGAGCAACTTTCACTCCCATAAATGTTATGTGGCTCACACAGACATTTGCCTGCCACGCTGTGCTTCATGGTTCGAATCTCGATGAGAAGTATCTTCTTTTTTCTTTCTTTTTCTAACGCTATCAATCACCCGCTATTACACTATTATAACGATTACATGTGTTAACTTGACGATTTAGGCATTTATATTGCAGATATATGGGCCACGCGACTAGCAGATCTTGCTGGGGTGCTCGCCAAAGAATGCAAAATATCTGACTTCATATATGCGTACGTGGACTGAAGTAATGCACAGAACTTTGCGACTCATGTACTGTTGGACTGTATATTTTTTTATTCATGCAGTGTTCTACTACGTGCCATATCTTGTGTCGCTATTCTGCCTTTTTACGCAAATTTATTTCCTTTGCCAAGTTACAAGGAGTAGCCGGTGCCACCATAAAGGCGCCAACCTCTCCTAATATTCATTTCAATAAAAAAATGCTTACGCTGTATTACAGCAAATACGTGCCGGCGCTTCACGTTATGCTTGCCTCTTGTATCCCTTCCCGCGCGCATATGGTTGCTCCTCGCATGATCAGCGCATCCCACCTGCTGCACACGAAAATGGCGCATCGACTACCGACACCGCGGCAACCCGTGCCTTAGCGATTGCGTCAGCAGCAAATTGTTACTCGCAGCTTCGGTTCCATCGGGCACGTACGTTTGTGAGCGGCACTTCTACAGCTCGCATTAGACGTTGTTCTCTCGCGGAAAACTCTTCGTTCGCCGCCGCCGATAATACACTATGGGCCACAAAGTGAGAGAGACGGTAACGAAGACAGAGAGAGACTGAAAGAGGGAGAGAGAGAAAAGAGCGAAACTACGCTGAACGAGCGACAAGGGAACAAGAGCCGCACCGCCGCGGTGCGACGTGCTGCCGCAGATGTCGTCGTCAGTGTCCGTGCTTCGAATTCTTGCCGGCAAGGTGTTCTCGGGCGATAAAGCGAGTCTCTCCGAGCACTGCGGCGTCTCGCTAGCGGCGGCGGTGTCTCGGCGACTGGATGTTTCCTTGGCAGGCCGTGATGACATGCCAGAAAATTGACTCCCCGCCTCCTTCTTTACCTCCCTTCAATCTCGATGGTCGCGCCATACGGCCTGGGTGTGTTTTTCTTTCTTGCTTGCCGTTATTTTCCCCTTTTGCCGCTGGAACATCCCTGCTTGCTGCTCCGTTTCTGTGGCGGCTCGCGTCCAGCGCTGGTCCTTTGGTCACCGTTACGGCTGTTGGCCATCCCGGTCACGCTTGAGACACCGGCGGTCGTCATGGGAGAAGCCACGTGCCGTCGCTCTCGTCGTCATTGTCGTAGCTTCTTTGTCGCTGCATTGTCAGCGGTTGTAACGAGCCTGGCGCCTACAGCAAGCCGCGTAACACAGAGAGTCACGGAGCCGCACAGGTATTAGACAACCTAGCGGGAAGAAACGGGGTGCGAAGAAAACGAACGACAACCACAGAGCTCTCCCCCAGGTATAGGTTGCACATTCGATTCCGCTTTCGCTAACTCACATTGTATTGTTTCCTTTCTGTTTCTTTTGCATTACACATAATTTGACGGGGAGATATACCCGACCTGAACACGACAAGGATGAGAGTAACGACATGACGTGAAAGGCCTTTGAAACAGCTATCCTCGAAGCAGTGTCTGTGTGTGTTTGTGTGTGTGTATGTGCGGGGGTAGGAGGGAGAGGTAGGTGCGGGCAGTGGTCTAATCACGTCGAACGCGCAATGTCCGCATTCTAGGTCGCACACGTGTAAACATAGTGCGTCTCTCTTATCGCCTATTTTTCAGCGATGTGTCGGCCAGGCATGCATTATTATCATACGCTACAAGAACGCTGGCTAATGATAACCCTGATGCTCTTTGGCGCCACAGAAGTCGCTCCGGTAAAACAAAAGACATGATAGGGTTAAAGACTGCCAGGCACAAGAACAGACTTAATAGGCGGCAAGGATACTGCTGGTCAGGCGTCTCGTTTCTTTGTTCTTTTTACTTGCGGCGAACGCGATGCTCTAACACCGGAGGGAAAGAATCAGTTGTCGCTTAACTAACTAACTAACTAACTAACTAACTAACTAACTAACTAACTATCTAACTATCTAACTAACTAACTAACTAACTAACTACCTAACTAACTAACTAACCAACTAACCAACTAACTAACTAACTAGTAAATATAATATAACAAACATTATTAATTATTATTATTAATCATGTAAACATATCTAGCCCCGCATGGACAGAAAAAGAAGCAGGCTAGCAATTGCCTCCTGAATGGAACACCACATCCAACCACTCGAAGAGGAGATGAAGAAAAAAAAGGATAGAAGAAAGGAAGGAGAGATAAAAAAAAAAATTGGAGGACGCTTAAGCTTCGCCTTCAAGAGTGGAACGCGACAGCGTTCCTGTCGACCCGCCAAGGGGTGTAAGACAAAGGGCTACAGGGCAGCCATCACTTACGAGGCGCCCCGCATCGGACGCGGTGAGCGTCGAGCCATATGGTCGAGCAACGCAGCGTTCGGCGCAGCAACGAAACGTGCGCCTGAGCAAGCGGAACGAACCAAAGAACTCGGTATCTCGGAGGGGGAAATGATGCACGCCAGCCAAACGTCGTGATCGGCACGGGCCGAAAGATAGACAGATAGTGATCTAAAGAAAGGAAGGCCGCATGATTCTGCAGAGGGAGCAAGGCGAAGCGTTGTCAGGGCAGAGAGAGTCCATGCCGCGACCCGCCTCGCACCGGTCCTCGTACAGCTCCAATGCGCGCGTGGCGCGCCATCTGTCGGGCAGCGCCGTACATGGAGAGGAGGGGGTCTTCTATGTTTGCCGCAAGATGGCTCTGCGTGTGCGGAAAGCCCAGAAGAAATGCAGCGGAAACGCACTTCGCTACTCGTGTAATTGCGACTTCTGTAAGTTACATGTTCATAATTACCGATATACACCGCAGTATAACTTTCCACGGCTCGTTTCGAAGGCAACACCGCATTCACTAGAGGCGCGTTTGTACCACTTGGAAGCATCGAACTCGTAGCTGAGTGGTAGCGTCTCCGTCTCACACTCCGGAGACCCTGGTTCGATTCCCACCCAGCCCATCTTGGAAGTTGCTTTTTATTTATGAAGTGCCTGCCGCGATTTATCGCTCACGGCCAACGCCGCGGACGCCGACGCCGACACCGACACCGACGACACCGGCTTTTCTGCGACACGAGCTCCTTAACGCTATCGCGTTAATAAAGACAAAAAAGAGGAAGGCACACCATGACACATGCCGCACAGAGTGCGAGCACAACAATCAACAACACAACCTGCCGCTGAGAAGTCCAACTTTCCGAAAATAAGAAATCATTGAGCTCAGTTCTAGAAAGATAACGCTGCTGAAACTTGGCCAGCAGCCGATATCTCCTACTGCTCGAAGTGCTCGGAGCATGCCCTTCTTAGTCACGGCAATGTGCTACATACAGGCCTACAATATACAGGGCGTCCCAACTACCATGCACCAAGATTCAAAAATATGCAAATGCCAAGAAGCTGAACAGAACCAATGTAATGTTGTTTGCCGTCGCTCAGAGATACTCAGATTCATTTTTTCATTCCGCCTAATTCCATAATTAGTCTTAAGTAATTAATAAACTTTTCAAATATCGTAACTGGATGAAAAATGTCAATGAGAAACTTGTAGAGCAACAATAAAATCTCCCGATGCAGCTTTCTGTTGCTCAATATGTGCTACATAAAAGTGTTTTTCCGAGCGTGAAAGAAGCCCGCGAATACACGCAATGTGCCTCGGGCAGTCGCGCGGCAGTTTTAACAATACGTAACAATATGTTAAGAATTATCCATATAAAATTGTCTATGGGGGATTTAGATACGTTCATGCATAAGATGTATGTGGATATTTGACGACCAAGACAGCTTCGGATAAGACCACGTTCACGATCGTACGAATCGCTATTGCCACTAAAATGAAACGAAGGAAAAGTGAGCTCAGCTGTTTCACGTTTTGGCCAACTAAACTCTCGATTCAGAAGGCACGACTATATAGGTTCGTCCCTCGCACGAACTTCTCGCTTTGTCACGCTCGCGCGCAGGGAAGGGTAAAAATTGAACGCGCGGCAACCAAAACGCCGACGCTTCAAAGTCAACGAGACATTAGCAACTATACTTTGCAGCTCTTATTTCTCTTCAAGAAAAGCAAGGAAAGAAAGAAAGGAAGAAAGGAAGAAGTGCGAGAGAGAGAGAGAGAGAGACGTGATGAGGAAACGCTCCTTGTTCCCTGCTGTAGGTCTGCGAGGATCAGCTCGAGCTTGCGATCACGTTCGCCGCTGATATGTCTTTTGTGTGCGCACGCCTGCGGTCGGGACAGCAAGCAAGCTGTGACCCACGGAGCGTGTTCTCCAGGTTGACTGTAGAGGATGCCGGGAGAGTCAACAGAGGGGGCGCAGGCTACAGCGCATTGTCTCGCGCGGAAAAGGCCTCGCTCGTGAAACGAAAAAGAAAAAAAGCACGCGTGCCCGAGACGATGTGTATAAGGCCATTTATTTCTTTTTTTCTCTCCTTTACTCCGTTCGCAATTTCCGCACCACAGTATTGGCCCTGAAAGTTCACTTTTAGTGCCCCGAAAGTTCGCAGATTCACTTCTTCCTAGAATTCCGCATGTTAAGATCTACTCGCAAAGCGGCATCTCCTACCCTAGCTAAGCGTGTCACCGTTTTTCTTTCTTGCAAATCTTTCTCATCTTTCCGAAGGCCTTGCGGATTTTTCTTGAGCTTTGCCTTTTTTACCCCTGCTTTTACGACACTGCCCAGAGTGTCGACATGCCCTCTCACTTTCCAGCATGGCCTTTTTGAGTTATTCTCTGTCTGCCTACGACTTATGCCTTCTGTTTCTTCTTTTTTTCTGTTACCATTGAGAGAGCGAGAAACACAGAGATCAACTTTATGTACAAGCGGAAAAAGGACGACGCGAGGCGAGGTGCTTTATCGTCCTGAGTTCTCACTTCTTCAGTCGCACTTTACTCTGTAACAGTGGAGTGAATAAGAAGACGAACAGAGGTAACGTGCGACGAAGCAATGAACACGAGTTAACCATTCTCACGCAGGTCTGAGAGGTCAACAATGGTTACACGGAAGTACACGGGCACTCTTGGACTTAACAAGAAGGGTGACAGAGCAAATAGGTGAAGGAGCTACGCGTCGACGGAAAAGGAACGCAGAATTTAAAAAAAAGAAAGAAAACAGCCTTCTTTACATAAAGGTCGCACTGGCTTCTGCTACCTCTTTTTTTCTTTCGGTTAAAGAGAATGACAAAGTCATTTCTAGAAAGCACGCCGCAATGGTGAGAATTTACGCGTCCAGCATCTACGAAGGTGCGCGGCCAACTCTAAATGGCCAGCACGAGCCAGCGAAAAAAAAAAAATGCTGCTTTCCTGTGTGTAGAGAACGAGCAGCAGGTCCAGGCAATACAACGGCACCGTATGCACTAGTAGAACGAGCGAACAAAAGGGCCCAGCGATCGCGCGTCGAGAAAGAACTCCCGTCCCCCTACCTCTTCGGCTTGCGTTTATCTTGGCTCCCCTATCGCAAGCTCGCTCGAACTTCTCTCTAGCTTTAGTGTCTCTTTTTGTTCTTATTTCACTTTCGCAGTGACCACGTATACCCTTTCTATAGCCGGACCGCGGCGAGACGACGTGTCTCGCTGTGCGTGGCCGGACGACGGGACACGACTCTGCCACTGTTTGGTCAGCGGACGCGTCACGTTCCGCGACTGCGCCCGCTTCTCGCCCGCGTCCCTCCAACTGGACCGGCAGGGCGCCTCGTCTGGACGTGAGGGATGCGTCGAGGTCGAGAGGGCAGCGAGGAAGAGAAACCCCGACGCGTTACGCATCATGCTAAAACGGTGCAACGTTGTGCAAGTTGCGCATCCAATAGGGAGAAGCTTACGGTGGGGGCGCATATAGCCAAATTTGTATAGTCGGCGCTTATGAGTGGCACATCGTGCGCGTATTGTGACGAGGAAAGATGTCGACGTCGCTCCATTGATCCTTTGAGGACGAGACATAATGAAGTAGCCTAATAGGAAGTGCTTATTTTTTTCGTGGGAATGTCAGATTTGCAATGTGTCCGCGTCCGTTGAAAAGAAAATGGGCGCCGACCCCGGAGGTAGCGCAATACCGGGCCAATCTGCGGCGGAGGTGAAGCAGGCTTCAAGCACTCAGCAAAGTGAAGCGAAAAGTGCATACATTCTTTAGAATCACGCATACAACATACCAGAACAGCATTTGTTTCAATACAGAACAAACACGAAACAAGCATCGGAACCACATAATTGATGATAAGGCGCTCCAGATAACAAGCTGAAGCACATAGCGCTCCCCGAATAGGTTTCTCGGTAAAGATTACTGTTCCGCAAGCTGCCGCGGCCACGGCACCTTGCGAAGTGAGGAGTGACGTCACTAGCCTTTCGTATATAATAGAACCAGCCTAGCAACTAATTTATTTATCGTTGCAGCACCTCTATGGGTAGGCTAGGCACAGTTAGGACTACCGAGGAGCAGCGTGAATAGGAGCAGCGGTAAAAGGAAAAAGAAACGGCCATACGACCAGCGGTAGCGTGCTTCCAAAATTACCATTACTCCCATTTCTACCATTATACTCTAAATTACCACTACTACCATTACTCTAACGCAATAAAGCATTGCATACCTTCCTCAGCAGTTGTGGTGGCGGTTTTCAACAGCTTCGCTGAACATCCACTTTCACAGGGCCGGGATGGCGAGTCAATTTTTCACATTATTATGTCGCTAACAGGAACAAACGATCTTAGCAAAAGCAGGACGCTTATGTAACTGTGAGATGTACATACGTTGCCTGTCGTACGTCGACAAAGACAGCGTAGTCGAAACTGCGTGCTCGGCAAATGAACAAGATTAGTGGGCGTGTCTGTGCAGCCCTCGCGAATGAACAGGGTGAGGATACTGTACTAACTCGAACATCGCATCACGCTACGACTGCCGATTAATGAGCGTACTAATATTCAGAACATGGTTATAAGTACATTGTACTCCGCAACCACGGTTTATGCATGAGTGAGTCGTCTGCGAACAAATGCGCTGGCACAGACACTTCGGTGCGCCACTTTTGACCAAAATGCTAGTGAAATTTGAGAGACAATATAACGCACAGGCAGATTAAAGTTTTCGATATCAAAGTCTTCGTGAGGAAGGCAGAAATGTTTCGTTATCTGAAACACCTCGCTCTTTAGCAGGCATTGATGGCAATTATAGGTTGCACTGGTTTGCCGATTGAAGGCCCCCGTGTTTTTGCTAGTTTCCCTGCGGATGGACACAGAATTTTATACATCAACACTGATGCCAAACACTCTCGCAGAAGTGCGACCTACGGCACGTAAGTGCTTGAGCTTTATGCGTGAGGCGCGTTTCTTATGCTTGAACGATTTCATGGTCGTATGCCCAGTAACTACCAACCGTGCAACATAATTTTTTTTTTGTAAGCAATGTGGAATAATAAAGAAAGATAAAGCCTGTCACAGGGAGGTTTTTGACGCCGCAGGCAACGCCACTGTAAGAACACTCGCGCCACGGGCTACACGCTTTCAGTGCCGTAGACTAACAATCACGGAGGGCACCGGCAAATCTCAGCACGTCTTTCCCACGACCTCCAAGTCGCAACCGTTTCCCCTGCTGTGTGACTCGCACAACGCTGCACGGTTTTAGTGGTGCAGGGCATTGAAAGTACCGCGGCAAGAAATGGAAACAGAGAAAGCAAAAGGGGACAGCCTAGGCGGGGAGAATACGAAGCGATGGCTCGGCACGCACCATAAGGACTGGTTTCGAACGGTACGTGTGCCGTCGTTCTGGCGACACGAACGGTTGCTCTTTCTCGGTGTCGCACGCCCGTGCTCAGTCGTCGCCATGAATACTGCGGTGGCAACCTTAGCTCATGGCTTTCTGAACGAAGGGTGTCGTATATAGGGGTGTCATATATTGTAGGGGCCGTATATTGGGCTACCTCATCACCGTAATTTTCGGCGTAATATTCACTGGTTAACAAATAATAAATATATAAGCGTGTATGGTGCCTAGGAGCAGGGTAGCTGAGATTTTTTTTTTTCATCGCATGAGACGAAGCGAAGGAACAAATCCTTAAAAAAAGGAGTAATAGGTAGGGGTGCGTGAATATTCGCAGTTTAGAATACGAATGGAATATTTGGTTTGGTAGCCTTTGCTATTCGATTCGCATTCGATTCGCATTCGATTCGACAATTCTCAGTAGCTGCCGTCGTGGCGTAGTGGCTTTGGCGTTGCGTTGATAAGCGCGGGATCAAATCCCGGCCGCGGCGGCCGCATTTCGACGGGCGCGAAATGCAAAAGTGTGTACCGTGCAGTGGGCGCACGTTAAAGAAACCCAGATGGTCAAAGTCATTACGGAGTGCTGTACGTCATGCCGCATAATCATACCGTCGTTTGAGCACGCAGTACCCAAGGATATAATTGATTTAGAATTCGCAGTTCGAAATTCTCGTATATTTGTTTTTTCCCCAATACAATGGATGACTACAGCTGTGATGAGAGACCGGTGCAAGGGTTGACTGTTCCAAACAATATTACTGCAGGAGGGTCCCACTTGTTGCGCAGAACCTCCGGTTCTTGAGCGAATGCGCGGGGCAGATAGCTTATACGGTCAATAATTTCCCGCCATTCAATAAAAAATGTCTCGCCTTTAAGCAGCGCGTAATACGCGTTTTCTATCTGTGTTAAGGCAAATCAGGTTATTATTTGGCCAGTCTCGCCATGTTTTCATCCATTTAAAACAATGGGCCGTGCATTGGCATCGCACTTCCCTCTCTCTCTCTCTCTCTCTCTCTCTCTCTCTCTCTATATATATATATATATATATATATATATATATATATATATATATATATATATATATATATATATGAACGTCTTCATTGGAGGGAAGTGCGATAGAAAACGCGTGTTACGCGCTGCTTAAAGGCTGCACACACACACACACACACACACACACACACACACACACACACATATATATATATATATATATATATATATATATATATATATATATATATATATATATATATATATATATATATATATATATATATATATATATATAATGTTGCATGCAGCGTTTAGTCTGACAACGGGGTGGAGGCAGTGGCAAAGATAATAACCCTTCCCCTCTCGGCTGGCGAAATCAAGATACGACAGCGCGGTGTGCCGCGCAGTTGTTGCTCTTGAGTTCAATAAAAGTTGCAGTGCTTAGAAATCAACAGCCACTTTATTTGCGTAGCCCAGGCAAGGACCATGCCTTCTCGTCTAGTCACCATTACGCACTCGCACTGCCTTCCGGCTTCTCCGTTCACCCCATTATCTCGGCATGGCAGCTGCCGCCAACGTTACAGGCTGCGCTGCCGCATGTTACGATAGCGGTACCGGCTTCTACGATTTTTATTTCGCCAGCCGAGAGGGGAAAGTTTATCATATTTGCCAATGTCTCTGCCCTGTTGTCAGACTAAACGCCGCACGCAACAACCGCGTCACATCAGCGAAGAGCTTTGCGCCGATCCCCCCTCTCTTGCGTGCGTAATAATGCGAACGACGATTAAAATTTGGAGTCGGATATCTCGGAGTACAGTCACGCTAGAAGAATTCTTCCAACTGGTACTGTGTAGAAACACGACTACCTCTAACTTTTCAAGACAAACATACCCACTTATTGCAGTCAACAAGAAGTTAATTATTCAATTTTAGTTAATTGGGCCGCTGACAGGGATAATTGCCATCTAACTTTGTGTCCCCCTGGCCACACAACTTATTTGCACAGGTGGTATTCGCGTACCTCCCTGTGCCTAATCTCAAGAAAACCATCAAGCTTAATTTTGAACACCCTGTACATGGTGAGAAGTCGACCCATGCGATGCTTCTACTTCAGAGCAGCCGCCTGAGACAGAACCGAAGTACCACACGAGCTAAAATATGATGAGTCGTACGTACAAATGACGACGACGATATGGACAAAGACTCCCCAGACCTCATAGAGCGCTTGTTGCCTGGCGGTCCTTTTCGGAGTGATTGCGTGTGTGGGTTGCATGCGTGTAAGTGGGTGCGTTTATTGCGCTCTAAATTGTTTCACCAGAATTCAATAGCTATGATCGCGTGGGTTCGCCCTTCGAAGAACTTATCCTCCACACATGGCCAGGGCGCGTCTTGTGGCAGATGTCCACTTATAGGCAATTTTTTTGTGCTCAAGAAGAAAAGCCGCAAAGAAAGAGTAAAAAATAAAAATAGAGAAAGGAAGGCACCGTGCACAAGTTGCGCTACGCCAGAAGCACATGTTAGTCAAGTTTTGTCTAACCTTTGCCCGTGGGAAGTTTAGCACGAAGGCGAAACGTTTTAATTTATTAATAACATTTGAAAACTTTGGTTCCCACTCCTATACTGGACAGACGCTGAAAGGTAAAGTAATCGTGAATGTTTTATTGACTCCGCAGCAGCGAACGGAGTGAAAGCGAAAGAGAAATGAGTCAGGAACACGGAAATAAGCGAATAACTAGAACGAATGGTGTTTCTGTTCATATGTTGTAGGTGTGAGTGCGGAGTTTTTTTTTTGTGATAATTGGAAGCTTTAAGCCAGAAAGTTGGACTTTTAGGTAGCAGTCCCTTTCGATCAACGTGAGTTAAACTGTTCACGCATTAGCCGGTACCGTTGCGTTGAAGAATAATTTCCCCAGCACGGTAACAGTTAAAAGCACTAGGTATGAACAACATAAAAAAAGAAGTTGAAATTTGTTTGTATCGATTGAGTTTAGGCACGCGTCCAGCCGTCGTCTTGGTCTCCCTTGACGTAGAGGAAGCAGCTATGCCCAGACATGGGGAAGTATTGACACCATGTGCGGCACAAAGATCGATACTTTAACCCCTATGTAGGTTGTTCCACGTCTACCATCTCGCTCTTGATTTTTCTAGCTTGTGAAATTCTGAAAAAAAAGATTTCTTATTACTATTATGTGAAAAGGATTCGTTGTGTTTATAACGTTGCTAAATCTTCTTTTACTTTCATTTGAATGAAAAATAGTGATGTAAATTATTAATACATTAAGCTGCTGTGTTAAACTTCGCGAACTTCATTAAGCTAATAAATAACAGGAAAGAATGAAGCGTCACTAAAGCTTGCTTGGTTCACAAGCAAGCTACAGCCTTTATAACCGTGGTTTGCGCATGTTCAGTTGTCTTCAGGAAGGGGGGGGGGATATCACTTGCCCGTCGTGACAGCTCCATTAATGCACCAGTTATAAATTAGTTACATCATGTGAAACACAAAACAAAGCTAAGAACACTGTAGTTTGTGACAGTTCTTTTCTAGTTTAGAGCACGAGCTGCTTTTGTGATCTTTCCTTTTCTCTTCCCTCTCTCTCTTTCTTCTGGAGCACTAATTGAAGCGAGTGTTTATATGGTGGTCAACATGTCAAACTGATTTTAATACGTTCTCTGAATGTCCACATGAACTGTTCCGCCGTTTGTTTTCAATATTCCTTACTTTCAATTTTCCCCCCTGTTTGGATCAAAAGAGTAACTGGCGCATCTGGTATTTCATGAATTAATATCACTTAACAGACATTCAATAAATAAATAAATAAATAAATAAATAAATAAATAAATAAATAAATAAATAAATAAATAAATAGGCCATTGTCGGTTTTCTAAGAAATGGCCAGATCGCTTTGCCGCTCTAAGGAATAATTCCAGTTTGTTTAGCTGCACATGCTTTTCTATCAGAATCATAATCATCGTCGATTCCTATCCTTGGTGTCACTCTCTCTCTCTCTCTCCTCTTACACTAAAGTTGATGAGCAGCTGCTTAGAACATAGATGTATTCCTGACATCTCTTCTATTTGAAACCATTAAAGAAGAGTGAACTAGGATGGCAAGCTTCTTAGCAATGAAGAAACATTTGGCGTTTGAGAAGTCATCATGTAATCTTCGATGATGAAACAGATATTGATAAATGCTCTTGCATGATGGTCCCGCGCTACACAACGTTCGCCCACAAAGGGTTCGATTATTAACCCACACTCGACAGCAGTTCTTTCTCAAGCATAAGTACACCAGAAAAATATCTCACAGAAATAATCGCGTTTCAAACCTTCGTGAAATAACTTGTCGTACGTACATATTTGCTCACTCATTTTATTTTGCGGTAGCAATTATACGCATATTCGAGACGCATTCGCGGTGTCGACGCCGCCACCGCCGCCGTCGTGCTGTCCCGCTATCGACGGCGCATGCGCAACCCGTGTACGCAGGGTTTGAATGTAAACACGGCCGCAAAAACGACGAAGCGCATTGGACGCACCAGCAGCAGCTACGTCCCAATCGACTCGGCTGTGGTGGAGCCAGGGCAGCGTTCTGCCTACCGCTGATGGCGTGGGCTTTGTGCGCACGTAAACTATAAGCACACCATAGCGTTTCTGCCGGGCTGCGGTGTGTCGCCACTTGTACGCACAGAATGGATAGTAAACGAAAAACTAACGTTATATAAAATTTCACCGGGTTTTCAATAACGCCGGCGGTTTCACGTCTCATTACGTACTCCATTCGTAGCACGACGCCTGCAAGCCACTGACGGCGCTCGCCATCTCGCTAGCGTCGTGAGACGTCTGGTAGCTGACGGGGCGCTGTTCATACTGCACAGCTTCACTCGCTGTCGGTACACACACACCTTATGTGTGTGAGTGCGCGCGTATGCGGTCGTCAAATTGGCTTCTTCGCAGTAAACGTATCCATGTGGAGAAGCTTTATATATATATATATATATATATATATATATATATTACTATCAGATGTGCCATGACGAGCGTCTTGTGAAGCATTTACGAAGCTTGAATTTTTTATTCTTTCTTTTTTAGAGAGGAAGGGGGACTCCTGTGTATTTGTTGAACTGCTCTAGTATATTGCGTCGTGTTTGACAGAGAAACGTTGTGTGGGGATGTGCTGTGAGCACAGATAGATCGGCAGCGCAGAGATAATCTTGTATTTCACGGAATAACCGATGAATCTGCGGAGACCTGGTCGCCAACAGAACAAAAATCTTGCTGTTCCTAAATCAAGCATTGAATGTAAAATTAAACAGCAACGATGATAGTGTATCTTGAGCACAAAAGCTCGGCCGTTTTACCTCAGGTAAATGCAGGCCTACTATAGTAAAATTTTCATCTTCGAAACTCCGACAAACAATCCTTGGTTCCAGAAGTAAGTTGAAAACATGTGGTATGTCCACCGGTGAAGACTTTTGCAAAGCTACGAAATCCGTCAGGAGAAAGTTACAAGAGTTTGGCAAGGAAAGCGGGCAACCGTTTTCTATAAAGTACAATAAGCTGTACATAAACAGGAAATGCTACATTTATTCGTCCACCACCGACAGTGTCTGTGAAATTAACTTGAACAGCAAACAGAGCGAAGCATTCTGGTGATACATCGTTACCTTAATCAAAAATGGGTAGAGTCGCCTGCCTCCCAGGGATTATTATATTATATATTATATTTATATATTTATATATAAATATTATATTTTAACGTCGGAAGTGCTGTCGGCCAGCGGGATATTTTATCTTCGATTTTCGATTCTTGCGGTGATGATGTGATTGTGCTGACAGAAACCTGGCAATCTAATAAAATTTGTGATGACGAGTTATTTGTTTGTAAAAAGAAGTACGGGATTTGCTGTGGCGATCGTGATGACAAAATTGGAGGTGGTGTCTGGGTTGCTGTTGCCGATAACTTAAAGTCTAGTGTTGTTGCAGTTAGCCCAAATTTATTTGTGTCCGTACTCACATAAACCATGAAAGTGTCGTATTCTGTGCGTGTTATCGATCACCAGGTTCGGCACCTACCTTCCGCAATGATCTGCATGATGTACTAAACCACTTGGTGTTGTAGTTTTACATTCACCAATATTCCTTCTAGGTGAATAATCTACCAAAAATAAGCTGGTCTGGGTCCTCCCATGTTACGGAAGGATCACGTGAAAGCCAATTATTCCTTAAACTGCACCCAAACTTTAATGTCACGCATCTTGTATCAACACCTACTATATCTGGGACCACAGCGTCTAATATTTTAGACTTAATACTCGCTACTGAGCCTCAACTTGTGAATTCCATTGATTACTTTCCCGGCGTAAGCGACCACAGCTTCATTCATTTCACCATCAAAAAGCGTGTCTATCCTGCTGTTAGAAACCTTAAATTGATGAAGATTGCGCGAGAGGGAATTCTGCTGGAATTAACAACGAACTCTCAGCATTCATCGAGGAATACATACCTCCATTTTTTGATAGCACAGTTTAAGAAAACTGGGAATTATCCAAAAACAAAGTCGCAATAGCAGTAGCTAAATATGTACCGACTCGTAAGGTTTCCTTAAAGAAGCGCTCGCCTTGGTTTTCAATTACCCTCGAAAGAATATTATACAAGAAAAAAATGACCTTATCGTCTCGAAAAGCAGGACATAACTCTAGCTCATTGGTGTGCACATAGCGAAGCTTGGCGCACTTGTAGAACTGCAATAAGGAACGCTAAGCACGTTTTTTTTTTTAAAATAACAGATTACCTTTGCTTCTTTCAACAAGCCAAAGGAAGTTTTGGACGACAATCAAGCCTGCAAAGAAAAACGCCATATCGCTCACAGGCGTTGATGGCAATGCCATGAACAGTGAAGACTGCTGTGGATGTACTAAACAATACTTTCGCGAATGAATTTACTGGAGTCCACGTTGCCCCAGCAATGCGCATACACAAACGAATTTTTTTTTTCCTATGGACCCAGTTATTATTGAATTTACGGAAATATTGAAGTTAATCCAGGACTTGAAACTGTCGTCTAGCCGCGGCGTTGACGAAATTAATTAGAAACTTTTGAAGAACACTGCAGTATATTCATTTGTCTTTCTTATATACCTCTTCACCCAATCTCCTGAAAGTGCATCATTACCTGCCGATTGGTAGGTAGGGAAAGTGGTCCCTCTTTTTAAATCTGCTAATCCACGTCCACCTCTTAATTATAGACATATTTCACTAACAACCATTCCCTGCAAACTTCTTGAGCACGTAATCTACTTGAACCTTGTCTCCTTTCTAGAATCAAACTCATTCTTCACTCCTTCTCAGCACGGCTTCCGTAAAAGCTACTTCTGTGAAACACAATAATATCCTTCATTAATAACTTAGCTTCCTCTTCAGACAAAGGATGAGGGACCCGTCTTTTCTCGACTTCTCCCTTGTCATTACTGCGCTATGTTACTTGATTCCCCTTTTCCATTTTCCTCCTCATGCGTCCGCTGTACCCTCCTCCTTTGCTTTCCTCCTCACGCTCTCTTCACTATCACCGTCTTTCATCCTCCGCTGCGCTTGTTCGCTCTGTCGGTTACGCCGACACCGAGGCTGAAGCCGACGCCGAGGCCGACGCTCAACGCAGGAAAGGGTGCATAAGAACTGCGCTCTAAAAGAAAAAGAAAAAACCACCATGAAGGAGCACGCTCTCTGTATTACGTATGCACGTGACGTCATAAATCGCGACAGTACCCAGTACATCGTTTTACGACAATACCGATGAACCTCAAAGGACTCATTGATTCAGGTCTACGCGGCAAAACAAACTGGAGAAACAGAGAGAGAGAGAGAGAGAGAGAGAGAGAGAGAGAGAGAGAGAGAGACAGAAAGAGAGAACGACGCACATGTATTTTCCTCTTTCCGCGTCTGTGTGTGGCGTCGTCTTTCTAAGTTGTCGCGTGTCGAACAGTGAGTGGTCACGACGGTGAAATTGAGGCCGAACTCGGTCCCTTTCGGTAATAAAAAGATTGAGGCTGGTGACTCGTGGTATGTACCTTTTCTCCATCACCACATAGCGCGCGAATTGTATCTTGGTAAATAGACGCGACGGTGCCGGTTAATGCTCGTGCTGAGAATATGGTCTTTCTTTCTATTTAGTTAGGAAGTTTGGCTCGCATCTTAAAACGCTTGGAGCATGCACATCCATATGTAGACATATGTTTGTTATATTCGCTGGATGTTTGGATTGATGGCGTGGATCATAGATACAGGGATGGTGATAACATGGCTTCGGTGTAGCCCAACTTTTGACAGTCAGAAACGCCTTGGTGAGTGCTGTTGTGATCGGCCGTTCACCCCGCGACACCCCTCGGTCACGGCTCGCACGATTATGGGGGACGGGCCGACGGCCTCGTCAAAATGGTTCTCGACACGGATTAATTATGACCAGCGCGGGAATACCTCGTTCAGGAGAGGTTTGAGCAATTAGCAATGATACGGCTGTCACCTGTCAGCAGCACAAACTGGCGCGTCCAAGCCCGAGACGCGCTCAGTGTGATGATCCGGCCATCACCTGTTAGAGTACGATCGGAGTCGACGAAAAGGGCAACCTACCTCCGGATTTGTGGGATCCCACGTCGTCGTATCTCGAGTCGCAACAGTGCTGTCCTGGAAAATCTCACAAGGGAGGTGCGGTAGTAGGTATGCTAGGGCAGCTAGGCGAGGTGACAAAGGACAAATCGCATGGAAGGCTGGGTGGCGGTCCGAAAGCCATGTACAGGTTGCTGCTGGCGTCAACGCAGCCCCACGCGGATCCTTTTAAACGCAACCTCCTTGCGGAGGGAGAGACCTGGTCGGAGGTCTGGTTCACACGGAGTTACCGATGCGCGTGTGGAGGGGTGAAGGATTTCCCTTTTCTCTATCCATGTGAGCGCTGGGCGTCGCCGGAAGCGCGGTATTGGCTGTGTCACTGGAGTTTGGGGACTGGCTGAGTTTGCCTGAACGTGTCCTGGTAAAGGCAAACGGTATATCTAGACAGTTCACACCATGCACGGTAACGTCGACACTTCGTTATGCACTTCGTCGGCGAAAGGCGACCCGTTCACCACCGTGCGGAGGTCTTTTTGTCGCCTGGGCCGAATCAGTGCACATAAATTAGTTTCAGTGTTTATTCTGATAGTTCAATTCGCAAGGTGGTCAGTACGTCATATATGGCCCGCAGCTCGGCGAATAGAAACAGGCGCGCGCGAACCGTGATAGTGACATGTTTCAGACGAGGTTAAGGGAAGACAGGTTGCGCCCGTGGATACCATCTGGTTGGCGACATTAGCATCGACAAAAGCCTAGACATGGCCAACGTCTCCAATTTTTGTGACCAGCTGCGAATGCGAATGCGGCTTTCAGTTTGTTAGCGGCTTGCGCGACCAGGGCGGTAGGTTGCTATGGCTGCGTAGCGTGTAGTTTCTAGGGAGGGCTTTTGTCTGCTGGACTAGCTAAATTTTTGAGACGACTTGACGAGCGCCGCTAATGCACTAATTCATCTCCCGTGATGAGGCCTGCTTTCTTCTGAAGAGTAGGAGGAGCAGGGGTGAGTTGTGGCGACTGTTGATGCTCATAACGCGTTTTTCTGCATTCGCAGTGCAAACAGCCTCTTCGATTCAAATCCGATTGCCGTGAGAAGCTTTCTATACTGCACATCGTTACGTGACCTTAGTCAACGTCAAATTGTGGAGAGATACTGTCGTGCTGTATTTCTCTGCGCCGTCATGTTTTATTGCGAACAACTGCTCCGCACGTAGTGGCGAGCTGCTAAAAAGGTGTCAGGTTTCACTTCACCATAAATATTTTTTCATTCATAAAAATTAACGTTGGCAAAACCCGGAGACTTAGTGTACTTGTTGCCAGTATTTCACATGCGAATAAATAAATAAATAAATAAATAAATAAATAAATAAATAAATAAATACCTTACTTTAAGCATATTGCAGAGAAAATCTACCGTAGTAATGAGAGAACTCACAGCCAAGCTTACTCTTGCCTTAATAGATAGAGGTTATCGCGTCTTGGGTATTACACTTTCCAAGACCACATTAGATCGAAAAATGTAGCAGTATTTCGCGGACAAATCATTAGTACATTTACTGTACGTAAGCAGCTCAGTTAGCTTTATACTTCGGGTCTTGCATCATATATGAATGCGCTTGATGCTAGCTGTCACATTTCAATTCATAAAATATTAATGCAGCTGCTGCTGCTGCTGCTGCAAAAAAAGCGAGAAAAGCAAGAGAAAACGAAAAAAAGAATGTTTGAAGGGGCCTTATCGTTGTGGCGAAACTGCGCGAAACTGGGCATGTTAAGCGCGGAAGGCACAAAGAACTGAATAAACGAACAGCAAGAAAATGAATTTAGAGACACCTTCAGTAATAATGGGGCGCCGTAGCATACATGAAATGTTATAGTAAACATTGCGATTTCTGCAACAAAATAACACCCCAACAGCCACTGCAGAGACAGCTAGCAGCAGCCCGACATTCGGCTGGTGTGCACACAGGTATCATAGGAGCAAAATTCTGCGCCTAAGCTTTTGTAAACACCGCAAAAAAGAAAAGAAAAAAGAAAAGAGAAAAAATAATACGGTGGGGGGGGGGGGGCATACTGACGCGAAAAAGAAACGAGCCAGGCGTCAAGCCGGACAGGCCGCGACAGGTCACATATGCCAGCCATCGTTGACAGAATTTCGTAATGGGAAACGTAACGTGAATAACGGGTCCTCCGCACTGGCCGACGAGCGGAGATTGGCGCCTCCCTTCCACCCCCCCCCCTCCTCTACCCCCGCAGTCGTATGTTTCTGAGTGCGTTATATATATCTGCGCATAACATCTGCTCCCCATTCTGAATGCGCTATCAGATCGCGCAGCGCGACACCGATGACGATGACGACGACGATACACCGTTATTTGGGACGCCAATGCGCGCACCAACCAACGCCGGTGCCTTGCAAGCGCGTGCCTCCGTGGATGGGGCGGGTTTTATGAAGCCGCGCTTTACGCCTATATCCGGGACGTCAGCTGCAGCTGTCGTGCGCTGGCTGCCCCCAAAGATCAGTGACACTGCTGCTTTCCGGACGGATTCACCAGACCGGAAAGCTGGCTGACTGGCATACAACCTTAAGCGCGGAAGAAGTGCGATAACAATCGTCGCAAATTCGAATCTCGCCTTATCGGAGAATCAGAAAAGGAAAAGAATAATAAAAGAAAAGAATATATGCAGAACCAACGCAAATGTGGGAATCTACGTGAAGCGAAGCATTAGTGAAGCGGTTATTTAAATGCTGTTCAACCAACGACAATGCGCACATTTTTGTTAAATTTCATTCCACGCGACGTGTATGCGCTTATGCTCATCCGCCACAAAGGTTACAACTTTCATCACGTGACGCTTTGACGTTAATGCGCTGCACAGCTCACACGCTATGCCGAAATGCAAACACCGAATCAAGAGGATGCATAGCGTGAGACATAGTGATGCGGCGAGTACGAAAGCGATGTGTCATGCATTCCGAGGGAATAATGGTGGGGACAGGTGTACGCACAGAAGAGTGAGTCACACATCTAGCTACATTTAATGGTTCTATCACACTTGCGTTTCAGTCGCCCATACCCATTCTGAAGGAGCCGGCAAGAATGATCGCACACTCAGTGGCTCGTATCGAATGACTAAAAAAAAAATATTCCAGTAAACCAAGAAACTGAATATTATTTCCACGCTATAAGCGTTAATATTGTCAACGTAGGCGCGAAGAGCATGATGCGCTTTTCTATTAAACATTCGGTGCATTGTAGGGATGCCTACGAACCGACATTATACGTACAAGATTTAAGACAGGATCATCATCATCATCATCATCATCATCATCATCATCATCATCATCATCATCATCATCATTATTATTATTATTATTATTATTATTATTATTATTATTATTATTATTATTATTATTATTATTATTATTATTATTATTATTATTATTATTGCACGGAACAAGGCTCACGGGCACTACAGTATACTCTTTGCTGGGGCTTGCACTCGGCGCACATATAAACATATAAGCTTCCATGTAGCCAAACATATCCACCGAGATACTGAACAACCCAGCAGCAGCCAGCAGCATATTATGTGGATTGCGCGTTGTTAAATATACGCGTTCAATAATTTCGTCACGTCCTAATGACCAATTAAAGCGAATGGTGAACGTTGTCAACGATGACGGCGAAAGCGTGGCACCCCAGGACATGAGTAAACAAAGCAGAAAAGCACGTATATGCGAGTCCCACGCTTACACCGTGTGTCACGCATATGCTGTCTGCGTTGTAAACTGATTTATCTTCTTCGGGTTACTTAAGGGTTCAAATCGGTGTATAATTCTCCCCTTTACACCCCCGAAGGGTCTAACGGTGCGAGATAAGGCCGGAAAGCATCTTTAAGGGTGCAGATCGGTTTACAGTGTAATGCCGTATCGTGCACGCGTGCAGGATATGTCAGGGATATCGAATTCTATGTCCTCGTTGTGAGCTCTGCGCACCTAAAGTACCCAATCGCTGGACGTTTCCCTTGACAAGCGTTTTCGTGCGTGACAACGCACCTTGCGAGTCGTATTCTTGTTCGTAAGATCATCTTGTGTGGGGCGCACATTTTACTTGTAGCATTGGCGTTATTCTGTCTTCCGAAATAGTCTTTGCGTTTCTCTTGCTTTCGTTCGTTTAAGAAGCGAACCTAAATTATTGTATTTTCGACGTTCTTTATTAGACAATCTAATGGCAGCTACGCTTCATTAAAGAAATAATAGTGCCTGTTTCTTGGCCTCATGCAGTCATTAATTTGTACTTACTATAGTTTAATCACGCGCACTGGGGATAAAAATTCTGGGAAAGCGTTTTTTGTTATCTTCCTTTGACTCTTAGCTGACTGTACTATACGTTGTGTTACACCATAGTGGGGTATAGTCAACGCAACGTCGACTAACGCGATGTCATTTAGCAAGAAATTATAATTTCTTCGCATTGTAGGACCCCCCAGCTTCGCTAATTCGACCCTAGTAAAACATTCGCGCCTTTTTGTTTTTAACGAAGGCCCAACTTTTAGGAAAGTGTCGACACAACGTAGAAAGAAAGCCTCAATCTCCGAATGACTCGTACTTCTTCAACTAAATCATTACGAAAGACAGTCTGAAACTTGGAATAAGTATGCAGACTACATGAACATACGGTCACTCATGCGTGCTTGAAAACCCGTGAACTTCGCAAGCTCTCAGGAATTCCAGGAATCATTAAGAAAGCTTACAGAATGGTCCCTTCACGCACATTATGATATGTCTTAACTGCTAACTGACGTCGTACTTCTTCGATTGCACCATTTTCTGCAAGGCGCTTTCGGAGTTCACGCATCGGCTGCAGGCCTTGCTCCGAGACAGTTCGAAAATGAGTTGGAAGTGTCGCCCGTGACGTCATCATTGTTTTATTTCGTGTCTGTATATTCGTGTGCCTCCCTTTAGTGGCAATTGTATCTCATAGCGAGTGCCAAGCGGGGCAACAAGGAGTTGTTCTGAAGCATAATTCCTGGGTTCCTCCTCCTCCTCCTCCTCCTCCTCCTCCTCCTCCTCCTCCTCCTATTCGTCACCATCATCAGCGGCGTATGTTTAAGTGCACTGCAGGACGAAGGCATCTCCCAGCGATCTCCAATCACCCCTGCGTTGCGTTCAGATCGCTGATTCCAACTTGCGCCTGCAAATTGCCTAATTTCATAACCTCGCCTAATTTGCTGCCGTCCTTGACTGCGCTTCCTTTCTCTTGGTGCCCATTCTGTCACTCTAATGGTCCACCGGTCATCTTCCCTACGCATTACATGGCCTGCCTGCACAGCTCCTTTCTTTTTTCTGTTACAGTTGAATACCGGCTATCCCCGTTTACTCTAACACCTAACATTTCTCGTTCAATCGCTCCTTGCACGGTCCTTAACTTGTTCTCGAATTTCTTTGCTAACCTCCAAGTTTGTGCCCCATTTGTTAGCACGGGTAGAATGAAATGATTGTACACTTTCTTCAGTCAGTATTTACTGTAGGTTGCCTGGCCTATGCCCTTCAACCCTTGTTTATTACTTTGTGAATTTCCTTCTGCTGATCAAGGTCCCCTGTGTGTAATGGACCTACATAAAGGTACCCTTGCACACACTCTAAATGTTGACTGGAGATCACTAATGCTTATCCCCATTGAAGGTTAATGAACATTACCTTTGTCTTCCGCATATTAGTCTCTCACACGTCCTCGGCTAAGGTCCACAATCATTTGTTGCAATTTATCCTC
Organism: Dermacentor variabilis; assembly: GCF_050947875.1. Lineage (NCBI taxonomy): Eukaryota > Metazoa > Arthropoda > Arachnida > Ixodida > Ixodidae > Dermacentor > Dermacentor variabilis. Next base: position 85,835,747 of record NC_134571.1, on the reverse strand, counting down.
TGTGGTGCTGAAAAGGTCAATGTCATCTGGAAACTGAAGGTTATTGACATATTCGCCATTTACTCACCCTCCTAAGCCTCCTCAGTCTAATAACTTGTATATTTCTAAGCATGCAATGAGTGGCATTGTCGAGATTGTGCCTCCTAGCCTAATCCCTTTCTAAATAGGTATTTTTTTTTCATTTTCTTGTGGGGAATTAGGGCCGCTGTGGAGTCTTTGTTCTCAAGATATGCACGTATTTGTTCTGTACTCATTGATTACGCAATGTCTCCATGACAGCTGGTATCTCTACTGAATCAAATGTCTTTTCATAATCTATGAAAGCCTTTGCCGCTGACAGCGGCAAAAAAATATGCCGAGAGCCAGTGGAGCTATACTAGTACAGGTGCAACCAAATTAGGAAGGCCCACTAAGCTTCAACAAAGGCACTCCCTCACCGGAACAGGAATTGGCCTCCCTGGTTGCAGTATTCGGTCACTATCTCTCTCACGACTGGCTCTCAGTTCCCATTGGCTACGGAGCACTTGACCAAGGCGGTGGTCAGACTTTGCGTCGCGGCAGAGCGTGCTAAGAATCTCTAGACCCGGACAGGCCGCCACTGAAAACTGAACCTGTTAGCGCTTAACATGCGAAACCTCTGGAGTGAGGCTAGCTTAGCAGGGCTCTGTGAAGGATTATAAGGCATTGCCTGATATATTAGTGACATTTATGATGTTAGAATAACTGGTGAGGCTTATGCAGCCTTGACTAACGGCCACGTCCTCTGCTACAGAGGTCTTCCAGATAAACGAGAATACGGGCTAGGATCTCTAATTCATAAGGACATAGCGGACAACACTGATGAATTCTACAGCATTAATTAGAGGGTAGCAGTCGTCGTTATAAAGCTAAGCAGGATATGTAGATTAAAGGCAGTAGAAGCCTACACTCCAACCTCCAGCCATTGTGATGAAGAGATAGAACAGCTTTATGATGTTAAAATAGCAATAAATAATTGCAAGCTCAGTACACTGTAGTCATGGACGACTCCAATGCCAAAGTGGGGAAAAAGCAGGCTGGAGAACAAGTAATCGGTAACCACGGGCTTCGATTCCAGGAATAATAGAAGAGCGATGTTGGTAGGATTAGTGGAAAGGAACAGACTCTGATTAATGAATACCTTGTTCAGAAAGCGCAGTAACAGGAAGGGGGCTTGGAAAAGCCCGAATGGAGAAGCAAGAAATTAAATAGGTTTCATTCTCTCTGCCGATTCCAGCATAGTGCAGGACGTCTAAGTGTTAGGCAGGGTAGAGGGCAGTGATCACAGGCAGTGTGTCGGAACAGAAGGAAAACAAAAACGAAAAATAAAACGAAACGATATTTTTGACCAGAACGAAAATAACAGAAACGCTATTTGTTTCTTTTTTTTTGTTTCGGAGTGAAACCGAAATATGTTTGATCGGTTTTCAGTGCAAGGCGAAATTTGTCAATTCGAAACAACCGACGTCCACGCAACGTCTGAATTGGCGAGTATATCAGGGTTCCGCATAATACGTATCTCAGGCATTGATAATGCGAGCGATAGCCGGCCGAGCGCTCGACTAATCCAAACCTGCCGCTCGGTGCCCTAGCATATCGGCATCGTAGCAAAACCCAGGGCTCGCGCGCTGAAGAGCTTATCGTTTCATTGTCTACGGGTACAACGCTTTGTTACCGAAGTTTTATAGTTTATGTTCGTTTAAGTTCGTTTTATCGGAACAGCGGTCTAGCATTTTGGCGAGTAAACTCGATGACGTGCTGCTTCTGAGATGATGCTCAGGACCTTGAGTCAAGGCACTAAGCATAATCTCAGAATTCATAATTCCCTTATTTAGAAAAAAAGAATGCCATGGTTTTATCGTTACTTTGCTTCGAAAATTTTCGCTTGCGAACCGGAACTGTTATGAACTGTTACGGATCATTTTTTTTCCGGAGCATTGATACCACACTAAAACCAAAACGAAAAGCATTTTGTTCCGACACCTTCATCATAGTTAATGAGGTCTAAGTTTCTCTCAATCTGAAGAGAGAAAGAGCAGAATTAATCAAGAAGGAACATGCCAAGCTAGACTCAGTGAGGGTAAACGCAGACGAATTCATGCTGGTGCTCGCAAACAAATATGCAGCGTTAGAAAAGGAAGGTGAAGATCACACAGAGGCAATAAATAAAACCATAACTAGATCGATTTCAGACCAGCATTGAAGTGGGAGGTAAGGCAACAAGGCGACCAGTAGATAAACTCTTGCGCGTAATTCATTGCTAATGCCCTAATTCGCGCAATGAAGATTTCTGAATGGCTGCTGTTCCTTCAGATACGACGCGTAGATTAATTAATTAATTGATTGAATTATTGATACCTAAAATGACCCTGGTACATGATGGGTGAGTTACATTTGTGCGAGGTCGATGGGCTAACGTTCTCTGTGCATTTCGCGCAAAGCAGGTACTTTTCACCTTCCTTACCGACACTGGGACCGTATAACGTAAAACTATTCCATTCTGATTTTATTACAATCTCCTGACATCAAATTTTTCTAGCCACCGACGCAATCATAAGGCGGTGGCCCGGAGTGTTGCTTGAACAACCAAATCAAAAGTTGTCCTTGGTTATCGGAGGCCGCTTTTGTTTGCTTTAAAACAAATAGAATTGCCTACATTGACAGGTTTTTCTTATCTAATTGGCTGATAATAGGCGAGAAGTGTGCAGCAGGTTCGGTGCAAGGGTTCGCTTCTCTAGGATGTAAGGATTCGGTCATGGTTAGCGCAGTAAAAGTAGATAAGTGGATGAGGAGGGCGGTGCAAGCGTCTGCGACTGGTCCGCGTTATCTTGCTTAGTTTTTGGTGGCTGGTCGAGAATCGCGGCGGGCGTACCATGGACCTTTAAAAATGCATTTCAAACGGATCCTCAGGGAGAAGGAGTTGTCAGAGCGATGTCGTACATTTACCGAGAGGGTGCGACAACGTTACGCTTTCACGCATAACTTTTATTATACGCAGAGAAATCCATCCTCCACAGCAGAGCGGAGTAGTTCGCGCAAGAGCGATCTGTTTGAATCCCACCGATGGCAACGGTTGTTGTGGTCGCACCGATGGTACGACCTGTTGGGAACTCGGCGCTGACGCCCGTTGTTGCACCTGGGTCGCAAGCCCCAAGGGTAGCGTTGGCCTGGCGGCCTGGGGTACAACTGGAAGCATCCGAAGGTCCCGGCAAAGCATGAGTCGACTGGTAACAACAAAACAACTTGTTTATTTTAACATCGCAAAGAGTTGGCGGTCAGGTTGACCGAAGTAGAGAGACGGGAGAGCACTTTACTCAACAGAAGAAATCGGAGCCCCTCTTTTGGCGTCCGGGGGCAGCTGCTTTTATACTCTCGCAGTTGAGGGCAAGAAGGAACCCCTCAATAGACGAGCACGTGATTGTACAATGAGATAAGGTGACGCATACTGTCGTAGCGCCGCCGGTCGGGCACAAAGACTGGGAGGAGAAGGTAACTCCTACTCTCGTAGCGCCTTCGGTCGAGCACAATGGCTGGGAGGAGAAGGAGACTTCTACTCTCGTAGCGCCTTCGGTCGGGCACAATGGCTGGGAGGAGAAGGTGACTTCTACTCTCGTAGCGCCTTCGGTCGGGCACAATGGCTGGGAGGAGAAGGTGACTTCTACTCTCGTAGCGCCTCCGGTCGGGCACAATGGCACATACACTCACACACGCACATGAAGACACGTGGCATCGGAACATGCCTGGACGCGCTTGGCGGGGAGCGTACCGGCGACGCCGAACGGGCCAAAATGTCTGCCGCTTTGTTGCAGTCGCGCCGGCTAAACCGCGCGTCGTAGGCGAAACGTAACAGACCGCCCCGCCGGGGGAGGGAGATCCCGATGGACAGGGGACTGCATCCGCTGTCCGGAGGGATGTCGCTCGATGATGCTCATAACCGAAGTCGGGCGTCCCTCGACGTTTCTTGAGCGCAGCGCACAGAGAAGGCCTCGTTCTCTCGTTCAGGTTCGCACAGGACACTGCAAAGTGACTTCGGGAGAGTTCACATTCTTGTTCCCGTTCCCGGCAAGCGTTAGAACTACGCTGAAACTCAACCGCTCAGTCAGCAAGCACGGCACAACCCTCACTAAGCCCTGCCAGGCTCTTTCCCCTTGTTATACCACTGCCTAGTTCCTTACAGTAGTCTAGCATCACTCAGAACGCGTCCACAAATTGGAAAATTGCACTAGAAAGCATATCATCACTTTGAAACACTAAACGAAAGCAATATGTTAAAAAAATCCTGCCTCAGGAAGAAAAACATCAGTAACAAACAATTTTTGAGGCTGATTCCTACGTTAGGGGCTTCGACTTAAGCCATCGGCGTTACCGTTGAGACTCCCCTTTTTGTAACGCACCTCAAAGGAATATTGTTGCAAAGCGAGGCTCCAGCGCAGGAGGCGGCCATTTTTGGGAGAGATGGTCTGCAGCCATTGGAGAGGGCAGTGATCCGTCTCAATGATAAACCTCGAGCCGGCTAGATAGCATGACAATTTCTGAACGGCCCACACGAGAGACGCACACTCTTTCTCGGTGGCGCTATACGCCTGCTCACGACTGGTCAGCTGACGACTAGCATACAGGACGGGGTGTTCTACTTCTCCATTTTCCCGTTGGCACAGTACAACGCCCATGCCTCGCTCACTAGCATCGCACTGAACAACGAACCCTTTTGTATAGTCTGGCGATCGTAGCACAGGCTGGCTTGTTAGGGCACTCTTTAGGGCGCTAAAAGCTCTTTCCTTTGTCTCGTCCCAGACGACTGTATGGGGCTCTGTCTTTCTTAGAGCATCCGTCAGGGGAGCCGCGATATCAGAGTACCTGGGAATGTACCTCTGATAGTAGCCGGCGACACCTAAGAACGACCGAATATCGGTCTTCGTGCGCGGTTGCGGGAAGTCTCGCACAGCGGCCACCTTTATTTCAGAGGGGCGGCGACGACCCTGACCAATCACGTGACCGAGGTAGACAACCTCGGCCTGTGCTAACTGGCACTTAGGAGCCTTGACTGTCAAGCCCGCTTCGCGCAGGCGGGTTAGCACTGCCCGCAAGTGTGCCATATGCTCAGACCAGGATGCGGAGAATATCGCTACGTCGTCTAGATACGGTAAAGCGAATTCTTGCTGTCCCCGCAACACTTTATCCATGAGGCTTGAAAAACAGTATGGCGCGTTCTTAAAACCAAAACTCAACACTTTAGGACGGAATGTTCCCATTGGTGAAATGAACGCCGCATACCTACTAGCCTCTTCTGTAAGTGGAACCTGCCAATAACCCCTGACAAGATCTAGGGTGGAAATAAACTGAGCGCTACTAACTTTCTCAAGGCGCTCCTCGATGTTAGGGATCGGATAAATTTGATCCTTAGTGATGGAATTAAGCCTGCGGTAGTCGACGCAAGGACGAGGTTCCTTGCCCGGTACCTCAACTAAAATCAAAGGGGAGGTATAATCACTCTCACCTGCCTCAATAACACCGAGCTGTAGCATTTTCTTTACCTCAGCCTCCATAATATCGTTCTGGCGGGGTGACACCCGGTACGCCTTGGATCGTACTGGCTCTGGGGAGGTAAGTTCTATGTCATGAGTAAGGACAGAAGTCCTACCAGGCCTCTCAGAGAACAGACCTTGAAACTCTTGTAATAGCTGGTGTAGTTCGGTTTTCTGCTCAGGCGACAGCGGTGCTTTACTGATAAGGTCACTAATGACTTGACCGGTGTCTTCCCTGTTCGTCACTGAGCCTAGTCCCGGAAGCTCGACCGGAAGCTCTTCAGGAACGTTTACCATCATGCACACCACTGCTTCCCGTTGTTTATAGGGTTTGAGCAGATTACAGTGGTAAACTTGCTGTGCTTTCCGCTTTCCTGGCAGACTTACCACGTAGTTAACGTCCGACAGTTTCTGAACAATTCGTGCTGGGCCCTCCCACTGCACGTCTAGTTTGTTGTTTAGCGATGTGCGCAATATCATGACCTCAACGCCCACCTCAAAACGACGGGCCCTGGCTGTCCGATCATAATAAACCTTGGCCCTCTGCTGGGCCTTTGCCATTGCTTCACCTGACAACTCCTGTGCCCTTCTTAAGCGTTCGAGGAGCTTAAGCACGTACTCCACCACGACTGGGTCGTCGCCTCTGCCTTCCCACGATTCACGAAGCATGCGAAGCGGAGACCGAAGCGAGCGACCGTACACCAGTTCAGCTGGCGAAAACCCCGTAGCCGCATGCGGCGCGGTCCTTAATGCAAACATCACCCCAGGCAGACACAGCTCCCAGTCAGTTCGATGTTCAAAACACAATGCTCTCAACACGCGCTTCATGACGGAGTGGAGCTTCTCAACGGAATTCGACTGTGGGTGGTACACTGAGCTGTGTAGCAGCTTTACCCCACACCTTTCGAGAAAAGTTGTCGTCAAAACGCTAGTAAACACTGTGCCCTGATCTGATTGGATTTCCGCAGGAAAACCAACTCGCGCAAATATGGACAGTAGTGCATTGACTATCTCCACTGAGCTGAGTTCTTTAAGCGGCACTGCTTCAGGGAACTTTGTCGCTGGGCAGATCACAGTCAAAATGTGTCTGTACCCCGTGGCTGTTACCGGCAGAGGTCCCATTGTATCAATAACGAGCCGTCTAAAAGGCTCCGTAATGATAGGTACCAATTTCAACGGCGCCCTTGATTTGTCCCCTGGTTTGCCCACCCGCTGACAAGTGTCACATGTCCTCACGAAATGGTCTGCGTCCCGAAAACACCCTGGCCAATAGTACTCTTGCAAGAGACGGTCCTTAGTTTTCTTAACTCCAAGGTGTCCGGACCACGAACCCCCATGCGTCAAGCGCAACAGATCCTGACGATAGCATTGAGGCACGATCAGCTGATCGAACTCCACTCCTCTGCGGTCTAGATACTTCCGGTACAGGACTCCACCTCTTTCCACAAAACGCGCATTTTTCCTGGCGATACCTTCTTTGACATTGCAGCGTATGTTTTCTAGGCTACCATCCTTTTTTTGCTCGGCTATCAAAGCCGACCGGCTGACTTTTAGCAACCTATCAAGTCCATCTGACGTAGGCGCGATGAGCAAATCTGCAGATAGCTCTTCTAACTTTCCCGCATCGGCAATTTCCTCTCCGGTATCTGGTGCCTTTAACGTTACAGACTCAATTTTATTCAGTTCAGGCGTGCTCTGAATATCGGCTTGCTGCGCCTCTGACCCTTTCTCATTGTTTGATAACGTCGGCCCCGCAACTACCGCCTTTGCAGCGAGCTCCCGAACCTTCGACCTGGTTAAGGCCTGAACGCTAGCCTCACCAAACAAAAGCCCCCTCTCGCGCAGGAGGTGATCGGACCTGTTCGAAAATAGGTACGGGTACTGGGGGGGCAGCATAGATGACACTGCCGCCTCCGTCTCAAGCGCTCCGAAAGGTCCTTCAATAAGCACTTTTGCTACCGGCAGACACACGCTATGAGCTTCCACGGCTTGCTTGATCCATGCGCACTCGCCCGTGAACATATGGGGTTCTACGTAAGACGGGTGAACTACATCCATCGTAGCTGCGGAATCGCGAAGCACTCGGCACTCTTTCCCGTTCACGAGGAGGTCTCGCATGTAAGGCTCGAGAAGCTTCATGTTCTCGTCAGTGCTGCCTAAGGAAAAAAACACAACTTTTGGTGTTGTTTCCGGACACTGCGCCGAAAAGTGACCCGGCTTCTGGCACGTATAACAAACGCGCGCTCGCCTCATCTCGAACCGCTTTCTGCGTTTGGCTGCCGCCGTCTCTTTACGTTTGGTCGGACTGCTTTCACTCGCATCCTCACTACGCGTGTTCCCCTTTGCTCTCATGGGTGTGAACTTCGGCCTCTCAAACTTCGAGCCAAATTCACCCTTTTGACCGTCCTTAGCTCCGCGAGCCCGACGCGTCACAAACTCCTCGGCTAGCTCAGCGGCTTTAGCCACCGTACAAACGTCTGGCCTATCCAAGACCCAGTACCGCACGTTCTCAGGTAACCGACTATAAAACTGTTCTACACTCTAAGAAAAAAGAGAGTAAAAAGTGAGTCACGGCAACTTGACTCTCTTTTTTCTTACGAAGACCCATTTTCGCGCGGGTAGAGTCACAAAACAAGAGTCAACATTTGTGTGTGGGTCGTTTGACTCTTAATAGGACGCGAAGAGTCGTCGTGCAAGATTCGTCGTCGCGACTCCTCTGATATTCGAGATGAGTCTGGCGAGAGAAAGATTAAAATGCAGGAGAATAAATACCGGATAACGTCTTATGTTTTAGGCAGGCCCTCGGTTTCCTGTCCTGGTTGTAATGCGGTGTATCATTCTTTCGTCAAGCTTGTCATGTTCTGCAATTACATCGAACTCTAAATATCGATTTTCCTTGAACATGTTCGTTAATATCTCGCACGCTGGCATCCTATGCTAAGGAATACCCAGATTTGTCAAACTGGATTCTGACCATAAGTAAATCTAAAAAATATAGCATTGGCTACTACAGAGAGCACAGCAACGAGATAACAAGTTCAGTATAGGCGCACTCAACACTGTCGATTGTAAATGTAATGGCACTACGTAAAGTTAAATTTTGAGGATTTAGGTTCCAAAATCAAGATCTTGTTATGAGGCGCACGGTAATGGAAAACTGCAGATTTATTTTCAGCAGCTCGGGTTATTTAACGCGCACGGAATGCACAATATACGCGCGTTTTCGCATTCTGCCCCCATTGGAACGCGACTGCTGCGGGTGTGATTGTTCCCGTCACCTCGAGCTCAGCAGCGCAACACCAAAGCCAGTGGGCTACCGGAGTGCGTTGCGTTCCGCGACCAGAAACAAACATTAACGTACGCAGCACTGCTTTTGAACCCCCTAGAAATTTAAAAAGAAAAATGTAGCAGTTTCCCCTGTTGCGTTTCGCCTGCGACACGTGGTTTTGCCGGCGCGACGGCGGCGGGGCGGCGGACATTTTGGCCCGATCGTCGTCACCGCAACACTCATCGCCAGGTGTTTCCAGGCGCGTCTGCGGCGATGCGACCGCCTAGGGATTTCGTTCCAGTCATTGTGCCCGAAACAGGCGAGGCCAAAGCAGGGATCTCCTTCCAGTTATTGGGCCCGAAACAGGCGATGCCAAAGCAGGGATCTCGTTCCAGTCATTGTGCCCGAAACAGGCGATGCCAAAGCAGGGACCATCTTCTCGTTACAGTCATTGTGTCCGACCGGCAGCGCCACGACAGTGTGCTGCGCAGCGCCACGACAGTGTGCTGCGCAGCGCCACGACAGTGTGCTGCGCAGCGCCACGACCAGGTGCTACGAGATCGTGCGCAGCGCCACGACATGGTGCTACGGCATCGCTACGACAGTGTGCGTCACCATTAGCCCATTGTACATTCACGTGCTCGTCTTTTGAGGGGTTCCTTCTTGCCCTCAACTGCGAGAGTATAAAAACAGCTGCCCCCGGACGCCAGAGGGGGGCTCCGATTTCTTCTGCTGAGTGAAGTGCTCTCCCGTCTCTCTACTTCGGTCAAACCTGACCGCCAACTCTTTGCGATGTTAAAATAAACAAGTTGTTTCGTTGTTACCAGTCGACTCATGCTTTGCCGGGACCTTCGGATGCTTCGAGTTGTACCCCAGGCCGCCAGGCCAACGTTACCCTTGGGGCTTGCGACCCAGGTACAACCACGGGCGTCAGCGCCGAGTTCCCATCCGATCGCTCCAGTGTCGCGATCCAAACATCTGGTTGCCAGCGGTGAGATCGCCTACGACTTCAAACAACGGTCTGCCAGCGGCGAGATCGCGACAACGGAGGCCAGCAGCAAAGAGATGCAGTTGACAGTATGCTGAGCAGCTCAACGACGATCCGGGAGCAGTGCAACGAGCCCTGTGTGACGACTGGTTGCCTGCAGCGGAACGACTGCGCGGAATTCCTGCCTGCGAGGTTAGGTGAGTGCGGGACTTTCTTCTTCTGAGCATTGCCAGGCTTTTGTTAGTGTTAGAAACAGAGCTGGTAATTGTGGTTGTCGTTGCTGCCGGGTTAGTTGCGGCAAGACAATAGTAAGCAGTAGAGAAAGCAGCATTCAGAGCAGCCATGGATTTGAAGTCGTTGCGCAAACCGAAATTGTTGGAGCTTGCAAGAGAGTTGGGTCTGGATGTCTCAGACAAACTAAGAAAACCTGAACTGCTAAAGGCTATTCTTGAGTTAGAGGCTGAGGATGACGAGCTGTCGGAATGCCTTGAGACTATTGAGGAGAGGTCAAAAAGACAGGAGCGCGAACTTAAAGAGCAAAAAGAGAAACATGAGCGCGAACTTAAAGAGCAAAAAGAGAAATATGAGCGCGAACTTAAAGAGCAAAAAGAGAAACAGGAGCGCGAACTTAAAGAGCAGAAAGAAAAAGAAGAGCGCGAACACGCTTTGGAAATGAAGCGTCTCGAGATAGAGATGGAACGCGCTCGTAATGGAAGTCAGGCACACGGTGCAGGAGAACGCGTATTGTTCAAAATGACTGACCTAATGCGGCCGTTTAAGCTTGGAGAGGACATTGGTTTGTTCCTGGTTAACTTTGAGCGAACGTGCGAGAAGCAGGGGTTCTCTCGGGAAACGTGGCCACAGCGCTTGCTCACTTTGTTACCCGGCGAGGCGGCCGACGTAGTCGCTCGCTTGGATAGAGAGGAAGCAGAGGATTTCGACAAAGTAAAATCGAGTCTGCTAAAAAAGTACCGGCTGTCTGCGGAAGCGTTCCGTCGGAAGTTTCGGGAAAATGAGAAAGGCAAAAGTGAGTCATATACAGAGTTTGCGTATAGGCTTATGTCGAACATGCAGGAGTGGCTCAAAGAAGAGAAAGCGTTTGGTGACCACGATAAAGTTCTGCAGTGTTTCGGGCTAGAACAGTTTTATAGTCGGTTACCTGAGAACGTGCGATACTGGGTCTTGGATAGGCCAGACGTGAGTACGGTGGCTAGAGCCGCTGAGCTAGCCGAGGAGTTTGTGACGCGTCGAGCTCGCGGAGCTAAGGACGGTCAAAAGGGTGAATTTGGCTCCAAGTCTGAGAGGCCAAGGTTCACGCCCATGAGATTTAAGGGGGACACGCGTAGTGAGGATGCGAGTGAAAGCAATCCGACCAAACGTAAAGAGACGGCAGCCGAAGCCGAACGCAGAAAGCGGTTCGAGATGAGGCGAGCGGGCGTTTGTTATACGTGCCAGAAGCCGGGTCACTTTTCGGCGCAGTGTCCGGAAACAACACCAAAAGTTGTGTTTTTTTCAATAGGCAGCACGGACGAGAACATGAAGCTTCTCGAGCCTTACATGCGAGACCTCCTCGTGAACGGGAAAGAGTGCCGAGTGCTTCGCGATTCTGCAGCTACGATGGATGTAGTTCACCCGTCTTACGTAGAACCCCATATGTTCACGGGCGAGTGCGCATGGATCAAGCAAGCCGTGGAAGCTCATAGCGTGTGTCTGCCGGTAGCAAAAGTGCTTATTGAAGGACCTTTCGGAGCGCTTGAGACGGAGGCGGCAGTGTCATCTATGCTGCCAACCCAGTACCCGTACCTATTTTCAAACAGGTCCGATCACCTCCTGCGCGAGAAGGGGCTTTTGTTTGGTGAAGCTAGTGTTCAGGCCTTAACCAGATCGAAGGTTCGGGAGCTCGCTGCAAAGGCGGTAGTTGCGGGGCCGACGTTATCAAACAACGAAAAAGGGTCAGAGGCGCAGCAAGCTGATATTCAGAGCACGCCCGAACTGAATAGACTTGAGTCTGTAACGTTAAAGGCACCAGATACTGGAGAGGAAACGCCCGACGCGGGAAAGTTAGAAGAGCTATCTACTGATTTGCTCATCGCGCCTACGTCAGACGGACTTGATAGGTTGCTAAAAGTCAGCCGGACGGCTTTGATAGCCGAGCAAAAAAAGGATGGCAGCCTGGAAAACGTGCGCTGCAATGTCAAAGAAGGTATCGCCAGGAAAACTGCGCGTTTTGTGGAAAGAGGTGGAGTCCTGTACCGGAAGTATCTAGACCGCCGAGGAGTGGAGTTCGACCAGCTGGTCGTGCCTCAATGCTATCGTCAGGATCTGTTGCGCTTGTCACATGGGGGTTCGTGGTCCGGACACCTAGGAGTTAAGAAAACTAAGGACCGTCTCTTGCAAGAGTACTATTGGCCAGGGTGTTTTCGGGACGCAGACCATTTCGTGAGGACATGTGACACTTGTCAGCGGGTGGGCAAACCAGGGGACAAATCGAGGGCGCCGTTGAAATTGGTACCTATCATTACGGAGCCTTTTAGACGGCTCGTTATTGATACAGTGGGACCTCTGCCGGTAACAGCCACGGGGTACAGACACATTTTGACTGTGATCTGCCCAGCGACAAAGTTCCCTGAAGCAGTGCCGCTTAAAGAACTCAGCTCAGTTGAGATAGTTAATGCACTACTGTCCATATTTGCGCGAGTTGGTTTTCCTGCAGAAATTCAATCAGATCAGGGCACAGTGTTTACTAGCGCTTTGACGACAACTTTTCTCGAAAGGTGTGGGGTAAAGCTGTTACACAGCTCAGTGTACCACCCACAGTCGAATTCCGTTGAGAAGCTCCACTCCGTCATGAAGCGCGTGTTGAGAGCCTTGTGTTTTGAACATCAAACTGACTGGGAGCTGTGTTTGCCTGGGGTGATGTTTGCGTTAAGAACCGCGCCGCATGCGGCTACGGGGTTTTCGCCAGCTGAACTGGTGTACGGTCGCTCGCTTCGATCTCCGCTTCGCATGCTTCGAGAATCATGGGAAGATAGGGGCGACGACCCAGTCGTGGTGGAGTACGTGCTTAGGCTCCTCGAACGCTTAAGAAGGGCACAGGAGTTGTCAGGTGAAGCAATGACAAAGGCCCAGCAGAGGGCCAAGGTTTATTATGATCGGACAGCCAGGGCCCGTCGTTTTGAGGTTGGCGATGAGGTCATGATATTGCGCACATCGCTAAACAACAAACTAGACGTGCAGTGGGAGGGCCCAGCACGAATTGTTCAGAAACTGTCGGACGTTAACTACGTGGTAAGTCTGCCAGGAAAGCGGAAAGCACAGCAAGTTTACCACTGTAATCTGCTCAAACCTTATAGACAAAGGGAAGCAGTGGTGTGCATGATGGTAAACGTTCCTGAAGAGCTTCCGGTCGAGCTTCCAGGACTAGGCTCAGTGACGAACAGGGAAGACACCGGTCAAGTCATTAGTGACCTTATCAGTAAAGCACCGCTGTCGCCTGAGCAGAAAACCGAACTACACCAGCTATTACAAGAGTTTCAAAATCTGTTCTCTGAGAGGCCTGGTAGGACTTCTGTACTTACTCATGATATAGAACTTACCTCCACAGAGCCAGTACGATCCAAGGCGTATCGGGTGTCACCCCGCCAGAGCGATATTATGGAGGCTGAGGTAAAGAAAATGCTACAGCTCGGTGTTATTGAGGCAGGTGAGAGTGATTATACCTCCCCTTTGATTTTAGTTGAGGTACCGGGCAAGGAACCTCGTCCTTGCGTCGACTACCGCAGGCTTAATTCCATCACTAAGGATCAAATTTATCCGATCCCTAACATCGAGGAGCGCCTTGAGAAAGTTAGTAGCGCTCAGTTTATTTCCACCCTAGATCTTGTCAGGGGTTATTGGCAGGTTCCACTTACAGAAGAGGCTAGTAGGTATGCGGCGTTCATTTCACCAATGGGAACATTCCGTCCTAAAGTGTTGAGTTTTGGTTTGAAGAACGCGCCATACTGTTTTTCAAGTCTCATGGATAAAGTGTTGCGGGGACAGCAAGAATTCGCTTTACCGTATCTAGACGACGTAGCGATATTCTCCGCATCCTGGTCTGAGCATATGACACACTTGCGGGCAGTGCTAACCCGCCTGCGCGAAGCAGGCTTGACAGTAAAGGCTCCTAAGTGCCAGTTAGCACAGGCCGAGGTTGTCTACCTCGGTCACGTGATTGGTCAGGGTCGTCGCCGCCCCTCTGAAATAAAAGTGGCCGCTGTGCGAGACTTTCCGCAACCGCGCACAAAGACCGATATTCGGTCGTTCTTAGGTGTCGCCGGCTACTATCAGAGGTACATCCCTAGGTACTCTGATATCGCGGCTCCCCTGACGGATGCTCTAAGAAAGACAGAGCCTCAAACAGTCGTCTGGGACGAGACAAAGGAAAGAGCTTTTAGCGCCCTAAAGAGTGCCCTAACAAGCCAGCCTGTGCTACGATCGCCAGACTATACAAAAGGGTTCATTGTTCAGTGCGATGCTAGTGAGCGAGGCATGGGCGTTGTACTGTGCCAACGGGAAAATGGAGAAGTAGAACACCCCGTCCTGTATGCTAGTCGTAAGCTGACCAGTCGTGAGCAGGCGTATAGCGCCACCGAGAAAGAGTGTGCATGTCTCGTGTGGGCCGTTCAGAAATTGTCATGCTATCTAGCCGGCTCGAGGTTTATCATTGAGACAGATCACTGCCCTCTCCAATGGCTGCAGACCATCTCTCCCAAAAATGGCCGCCTCCTGCGCTGGAGCCTCGCTTTACAACAATATTCCTTTGAGGTGCGTTACAAAAAGGGGAGTCTCAACGGTAACGCCGATGGCTTAAGTCGAAGCCCCTAACGTAGGAATCAGCCTCAAAATTGTTTGTTACTGATGTTTTTCTTCCTGAGGCAGGATTTTTTTTAACATATTGCTTTTGTTTAGTGTTTCAAAGTGATGATATGCTTTCTAGTGCAATTTTTCAATTTGTGGACGCGTTCTAAGTGATGCTAGACTACTGTAAGGAACTAGGCAGTGGTATAAAAAGGGGAAAGAGCCTGGCAGGGCTTAGTGAGGGTTGTGCCGTGCTTGCTGACTGAGCGGTTGAGTTTTCAGCGTAGTTCTAACGCTTGCCGGGAACGAGAACAAAAATGTGAACTCTCCCGAAGTCACTTTGCAGTGTCCCGTGCGAACCTGAACGAGAGAAGGAGGCCTTCTCTGTGCGCTGCGCTCAAGAAACGTCAAGGGACGCCCGACTTCGGTTATGAGCATCATCGAGCGACATCCCTCCGGACAGCGGATGCAGTCCCCTGTCCATCGGGATCTCCTTTCCCCGGCGGGGCGGTCTGTTGCGTTTCGCCTGCGACACGTGGTTTTGCCGGCGCGACGGCGGCGGGGCGGCGGACATTTTGGCCCGATCGTCGTCACCGCAACACTCATCGCCAGGTGTTTCCAGGCGCGTCTGCGGCGATGCGACCGCCTAGGGATTTCGTTCCAGTCATTGTGCCCGAAACAGGCGAGGCCAAAGCAGGGATCTCCTTCCAGTTATTGGGCCCGAAACAGGCGATGCCAAAGCAGGGATCTCGTTCCAGTCATTGTGCCCGAAACAGGCGATGCCAAAGCAGGGACCATCTTCTCGTTACAGTCATTGTGTCCGACCGGCAGCGCCACGACAGTGTGCTGCGCAGCGCCACGACCAGGTGCTACGAGATCGTGCGCAGCGCCACGACATGGTGCTACGGCATCGCTACGACAGTGTGCGTCACCATTAGCCCATTGTACATTCACGTGCTCGTCTTTTGAGGGGTTCCTTCTTGCCCTCAACTGCGAGAGTATAAAAACAGCTGCCCCCGGACGCCAGAGGGGGGCTCCGATTTCTTCTGCTGAGTGAAGTGCTCTCCCGTCTCTCTACTTCGGTCAAACCTGACCGCCAACTCTTTGCGATGTTAAAATAAACAAGTTGTTTCGTTGTTACCAGTCGACTCATGCTTTGCCGGGACCTTCGGATGCTTCGAGTTGTACCCCAGGCCGCCAGGCCAACGCTACCCTTGGGGCTTGCGACCCAGGTACAACCACGGGCGTCAGCGCCGAGTTCCCAACAGATCGAACCAGCAGTCCGATCCAAACACCCCCCAATGCTGCATGAACCACTGCACGAACAACTGCACGAACCAAGGTTCGTAGTTTCATCGCCTGAATAAACTGCAGTAAACAATCGCTTACTCCTTAAATTAGCAAGCACGGGGTCACACGCGCACGTGCAAACATGAACAGATTTCACTCAATGACCGCGAACACTCGCTGTCACAGCCTCGGCGGGATGAAGGGCGCGAACAGAGCGGACAGAACACTGCTGCTCCCTCATCCTTCGAAGCGCCTCCGAAACTTGAAATGGCGCAATAAAAGCGCCCTTCCCCTCTCCCCCCCCTCCACTCGCCGCTTCGCACCTATCGCAAATTATCTCCAAGACAGAGCGAGAGTGGCGCCAGACCGGGCTAGAGCAACGGCCAGAGGAGAAGCGTGCTAAATAAGCGCCTCCTTTCCCCGGCTTGCGCGCTTTTTATCACGTGACCACCTATAGATACTTGGGGCACCCATCCAGACACTATACATCTCGGCTCGCCCTCGTACACTTCTTTTAACGCGCACAGCTAACGGCGCAGGATAGGATCTTATCGCACTTGACTTTATGCGTAAGGTCACGGCAACACCGACAGATATATTTCGACGGTTGTGTCCATATAATTGCTATCGCAAAATTCGCAATAAATAGAAAATTTCACTAAGGACCAACCCCGCTGCTTCTCCATGTCGTGATATAGCGGTGAACGATAGTTCTAGAAAATGTGTTGCTAAATCTCCGCCAAATGACTACGCTCGCATTTGGTGATCGCGGCACACAGTCGCAAGAACTTGTGGAGGAAATACCGGAGTTCTGGCAGCTTCAGGTGCACTAGATCATTCAGTAACATGGGTGGCTTTGTAGTTCTACTTTACATCAGAGCAAACTGCACTCGACAGAAATCAAGGGCAGCCGCACCGTTATAGCTAAGCAAATTAAGGACAATTACGCCGCGTCTTCACACTTCGAGCACGCTCCGACAGCCCAGCGATAGATATTTCAAACACAACCACACTCGGACGAGCAAATTTTGCTTCTGCCAAGTGAACGTAGCGGGTATTTCAAGACGCGTGTTAAATTCATGGCTGTTTCATTCGTGAACATTACTTAAGTAACGTAAAATTTATCAGTGAGCAAAACAGTTTTTATTTCAACGCAAGGAAACAAAACCGAAACTAGCGCAACTGTTTTGCCCAGTTGTGCAGACAAAATGATCCAAAGCTGAAGCCGTCAATAGCATGACGATGGAAGGAGCGCTGGGTGTGCCATCTGATTTGATCGTGCCATCTGGTTGAAGCGCGTTGTGGTGGCATCGGCCTTTCTCTTGGACGTCGGCGGTGCTCGGCGTTCGATCTCCGCCCCGGTGTGCCCAAGTTGGAACTTACTTGGGGGTTTGGCTGAGTTTTGGGTGGATTTCACCTTGTTATCTTACTTATCTTATTTTTGTAGGACTCATCCGTAATTGAAACAACGCTGATGTCTAAAAACTCTCCTGGGCAAGGGCCTAGCCCTTGGTCAGCCTCCCTTTCCCCTGATGATTTGCCTTTTCAATCTTTCTTCCGCAGCGGTGTTAGCAGCATCCCTGTAGCGCTGGTGCCCTCGAACGGTGGATTCATCCGGCTGAACAACCCACAAGCTGTTCAGGCCGAGCTCCAGGCCATGACGCGTCATTTCCAGCTGATAAGCGATGTCCGACAATTTGGAAGAGGTGGGATAGTCTGTAGGTCATCAGATTCGACCTGTGTCGCAGACCTCCTAAAGTGTAAGACTTTCGCATCTGTCCCGGTGAGTGCGTTTATTCCTCCTCATCTAGCATGCACTAAAGGCATTGTCCGGGGCGTAGACTCTCGATTGAGCCCAACTGAGACTCTGGAGAAACTGTCTGATGCTGGCGTCATAGCTGTATACCGGTGTAACCGACTGGTAAATGGAGAAAAAGTGGCCACAGAATCAGTTATCGCTACGTTTGCTGGCCTGTCCTGCCCTTCTGAACTGAAAGTGTGGCCGCTTATTTTTAGAGTGGAACCTCTCGCTTCCCGTCCACTTCAGTGTCGGAACTGTTGGCGTTTTGGCCATAGTGCAGGAGGCTGCAAATCAAATGGACGCTGTCGCGCCTGTGGGGCCGATCATTCTCCCAATGAGTGCACAGCTGAAGCCGAAACTTGCTGCTTATGTGGAGGAAACCATGCGGCTGACTATGCAAACTGCTCGGCTAGAGCTAACGAAATACAGGTACTCGAGGTAATTGACAGGCGACGATGTTCGCGGCGAGAAGCTATTGCAGTCGTCAAGGAAAGAGCCTTTGGATACGCTGGCGTCACTGCGAGGCAATCTATTTTACAGGAAGACAACTTATCGAAGCTCATTGAATCAGCCGTAGAAAAAGCAATGACAAAGGCTATGCAGCATATTGTCACAAGTGTTACCGACTGTCTTTCCCAAGTGTTTACTGCGCAGATGACACAGCTATTGCAAACAGCTGCAACTCCAATCACAAAATCAATTGCTTGTGCTGCAGAACAGGTAGCCAGTTCAGTCCTGGTGCCGAGTACCACATCGGATCCAACATTTCTTGGATCCGATCCTTGTTCTTCGCGTCAGTCAGACTCGCAGGTCGACATGGAAACAGGTCATGATACCAGGCCGCACAAACGAACTGGGTCTCCAGTAACTGCTTCTTGTCCATATACCAAAAACAAAAAGGGTAATCCAATTTCTCATTCTGGCATCCAAGAAAGTTCATTGCGACGGTAGTCGCTGAAGTAACTATATCAGTTAGATCATCACCATAGCTTCCTTAAAAGTGCTACAGTGGAACTGTCGTTCCCTGTTTTCTGCTTCAACGGACTTCTATTGCTTAACAGCTCATCTTAATCCTGACGTCATAATCTTACAAGAAACCTGGCTTACTCCTGAGAAAAATTTTCATTTTAAAGATTTTCGATCTTTTCGATTAGATCGCCTTACACAAGGAGGCGGCTTAATGATTTTGTTGTCATCTAAATTCTGCCATAAGGCGAAAATAGCTTTCAAGTTAATGTCTTCGGAATGTGAAATTTTGGCAGTGCACCTTAGTATCCCAGGCTACCGTACATTCTCAATTATAAATGCTTATTTCCCTACGGGCGTACACAGTACATATCAATTGGATAGTGCGCTTGCCAGCTGCAAAAATGAAGTCATTCTTACTGGTGACTTCAACTCGCATCACGTGTCTTGGGGTTACAAAACAGATTCAGGTGGGACACGTCTGTGGAACTGGACCATAGATAAAAACCTTTCATGCCTTAATAGCAGTGGACCTACATTTGTCCGCGGACAATCTCGCTCAGTGTTAGATTTGACGTTTTCTAGCACAAGTGTCACTGTGACATCTTGGACAACGATTGATTTCTGTACAAACAGTGATCATCTCCCGGTATACTTTGAAATTGCATGCCCTTTGACATCAGTTGAACGACAAGGCAGAATATTTGTTAATTGCAAAAAATTTAAAGACTGCTTGCGGTCCACCATTGCATCACTAAATAATAATAATGACGAAGAAATTGGCTTGAATGTTTGCTCAGCATTACAGACGTCCCGACAAAAGTCCGAATTTGTAATTCAGACAGCTAAGCGTTCCTCATCTAGTCCCTGGTGGAACAGCGAATGCACACGAGTTTATAGAAGAAGGAAAGCTGCTTGGAAAAGACTTCTACATAATCAGAGCCCACAAAATTGGAAAGATTATCAATTTATTTCGGCAACCTTCAAACGTACTATTAAACATGCAAAAGATGAGTACGATAAAAACCATTTTAATTATCTATCTAATTCCAAAAACAAACGTGCTTTATTTAATTACCTTCGTTTTAGAAACAAACTCCCAATGAGCATTAATGTAGACTCAGTCGTATATACCTCACAGGAAATGCAGGAGTCCTTAGAACTACTAGCTAAAGGACTGGAGAGTCGATTCGCAACGCGTCTTCAACCTTCTGCTTTTTCTCCTGCATTCTCAGGCTACAAGGAGATATCCTATTCGGAAGTAGCAAAGGTTATGTTACAGTTGCCAACTACAGCGCCTGGCCCGGACGGCATAACAAATGCAATGTTAAAGATTTTCTTTCAAGAAGCTCCACGTGAGCTTCTGAAGTTGCTAAACTACTCTGTTAGTAATGCATGGATTCCACAAGAATGGAAGATCGCCAAAATTATTCCGTTAATTAAAAAACCAGGGGCAGGGTATACTATCGACAACATCAGACCAATTGCGTTGACATCAAACATAGTGAAACTTATTGAAAGAGTGCTTCTCGGACATATTTTAGAGTTTATTGACGACAATCGATTGTTGAGTCCGTGTCAAATTGGATTTCGATCTGGCTATTCAATATGGCACGCGCATGTAGACCTTGAAAGTCGCATTAACATCGCCAGACAGGAAAAACAATACGCGGCTCTAGTTACCTTAGATATATGCAAAGCCTATGACAGCATTGAACATACAATTTTAACGAATCGGTTACAGAGCCATTGCTTTCCAGGCTATATAATAGCATGGGTGCATGAATTTTTAAAAGACCGGGAGTTCTATTGTTTTCGAAGCGGCTATTCTTCCAGTAAATATAAGCAAACAAGAGGTGTTCCTCAGGGATCGGTACTTTCACCAGTATTATTTAATATTTTACTGAGCAGAATCCCCGTTCACCCAGCTGTCAGTACATACGTTTATGCTGATGACATTGCCTTTTTTGGTATGGCTAGCGACATATACTCTCTTTACGAAATACTGCAGTCGTATCTAAGGGAACTGGAAGGCTGGCTGGATAGCTTACACTTAAACCTGAATGCTAATAAGTGTGCTATCCTCGTTTTTCCCGTTAAAGACCCAGTATACATATCGCTTAACTATCATCTCGAAGATATCCCACAAGTAGAATCACTAAAATACCTTGGAGTGATTTACAACGGATATCTTAACTGGCGGCCGCATATTGAATATATTGCGACAAAAGGAGCTCGTTCAATGGGCATTTTGCGCAAGTTGAGCAACCGAAGAACAGGTATGCGGAGAAAATCCCTCTTGATGGTGTATAAGATGTATGTTCGTCCGGTGTTAGAATTTGGATGCGTTTTATTCTCAGGTGTCCCAGCATACAAGCTTCGGCCGCTAGTTTTGTTGGAACGAGAGGCGCTACGTATGTGCTTAGGCCTCCCAAAATTCGTTTCGAATGCCGTACTATACCTGGAGGCAAGAATCCCACCCATAATATGCCGATTTCGCCTTCTGACGGTTCAGACTTTCCTAAGGCTATATGAATCCCCATTAAACCGCCTTCAAATTATTTTCCTCTCTAATCCAGAATTATTTTTTCCTATTCATTGGCCCAGGTTTCATAGACCACAGATTATATTTGTGCAAACATTACTTGAACCACTAAATGTGCACATTCGCGAGGTGCTTCATGATAATACGCATTCAAATTACCCAGAGATCAGGTTTGATGACATTTTCCCAAACCACGCGAAACTCCTCCCTTACGGCATTTTAAACGCCATGTTGCAAGACCACCTGAGCAGCCTAGAAACAAACGTTATCATTGCAACAGATGCCTCACAGTGCGAGGAAAAAGCTGGCATTGGAATATTTTGTCCTGCGCTCGACTGGTCTTTTTCTTTAAGGTTGCCTGATTTTGTGCCTATTTTTCTGGCCGAGTTGTTAGCAGTAATCCTAGCTTTACGTAAATTAGACCCAATTATTACAACGGCTGCCATTCTGACTGACTCCCTTTCGGTATGCTCTTGCCTTACCGCTACTAATGAGTCACCCATGCTAAAACTATTCCGCTTACTAGTTCCTGCCCATGTGCGATGTGTTCATTTGATTTGGGTGCCAGGGCATAAAGGTTTGTTTTTTAATGAAACTGCTGATTCACTGGCAAATGCATCACTATCCGGCCCTGTTCTTCCTATTCTACCAGTGACAGCACAGATCACGGCGACAAGATTTCGGATGCGATCAATAAGATTAGCCTTATCAAACCCACATTTGACTGCTTCTCCAGAGTATAAGCACCTGGCATTTCCCTGGCATAGCGAATCCTGTGACACAAAGATGCTGGAGGTCTGCCTCACCAAATTACGCTGCCGCATACCCTCGCTGAATTTCTACTTACACAGGTCGGGTTTGGTTCCCTCCCCCCTCTGTTCTTTTTGTAATGAGGAAGAGACGATACACCACTTTCTTCTATCTTGTCGCCGCTTTACTGCGCTTAGAAAAAGATGGTTGGAAATACCTTTTCGAAGAATTGGCCTGGACTTGACAGAACCTGCAATTCTTTCGTTCGGAGCGTCCACTTTGGGATTCAGCCACACGGATGCATGCTACGCTGTCCGCACATTCCTTATGGAATCTAAACGAATGCCCTGCTAAATTCCTTTATTTTTGTTTTTACTTTTAAGTTAATTATTACCAATTCAATATTACCTTCCTGATGTTATTTAACAGGCAATTCTGCGCTATTCAATGCTATTTCAATAACTATTAGGAAATTTATGCTCCATAATAATTTCGAATAATCCACCCATCTCTTGGCCAATCCCCCACCGTGGGTAGGAGCCACACGCATCACAGGCCACAACAACAACAACAACAACAACAAGTTGCGCCGCATCACGCGCGAGTACGTTGTCGTTGAGTAGTTCTGAAATCGCTACGTTAGGGGCGACTGCAACCAGGCGTTGCGGCAAGTTACGGTGGGAGCTTCTGTCCGTGCTGTGTGATTGTGACGAGGGGGACCGCCGCCAGCAGCAGCGTGTCGCCGATTTCGTCTTTGCCGACATCGCGCAAGTGCAGCTCGCCGGACCGTCACAAGCGCCCGAAGTGCTGCGGTTTGCACAGCATCTTTTATTGTGATATGGGAGATCGCAACGGACAGAGACGACCAGATGCATACGAACGACTACCAGCGGGGAGTGACCTGTGCCATATTTCTCTTAACGTCTCAGGTAAGCATATCAGCTTTTGTTCCGAGTTTACAAACGGCGCGTACTCGGCCCTTCCGGTATGGCTACATTTTGCGCCACGTTTCTCTTGGCAGTTCACAGACGTTTCTTAGGCATGCGTGCGCGTATGTATGCGAAAATACTAGTGACCGACGGAAAGCCTCAGGAGAGCATCTGAAATTATTGCAAAGCTGTACTGCCAGGAGAAACACCGTTCTTAAGGACCCTAGTGACGAGTGGCCTGTCGCATCGAAAAATACGTAGAATATCAAGTACTGCGTAACTTGAAGTGTAGATACAATACTAGCGCCAGTGTGACTTTCGCATGGCGAAGACAGGTAGTCGAAAAGGCAGCTTGTGTATTCTGAAGATTTACTAGCGCTTTAGGCATATTACCGCGAATAATAAAAGCGCTACAACGCTGTACGGCAGTGTCAGGCGATGTGGCAGCACAGAAATTTTAAGAGCGGTAAAGCGGCTGCATGCACAAGCGAACAGACACAGCGCTTTAAAAGCGCTGAAAGAGAACAAATTTTTTGTGCATTTGGCTGTAAGTAGAAAACACATTAGCTCACAATCTAAGCCTATATATAATGTATTATTTTTACTTAATCTTTATTTTCACGGTTGTAAATATTTGAAAGCATGAATATGCTGCAACATTTATATAGTAAATCCTACTAGGCTTACAAAACCTGGCTGTGTTATGTGGTGAAATTGTAATATTGCTACTGGATTTTCTATTTTGAGTCCGGTGTTTTATGAAAAAGAGGGTCTTTTTATTTGTAGTCTTATGTTAGTGCAGATATTTGGCGAGCAGAAATGAGTTGATTGCAAAGTTGTATCTCCCGGTGAGCTGCATATGAACCCAAATGTATCCTGTCTTGGCTATTGCAATGTGCATATAACAATTTTAGGTATATACAGCCGTAGTTGGCTTAGGCGCTGTAGCGTATTTTGTAAAATTAGAAGGCTATGATTATTTTACTGTTTTCATGCAGAAATACCTTTTTTTCTTGTACCAAGAAACGCTCACAGCATTGAATGAGATAAGGTGTGGTGTATTTTTCTACTAATTTAATAAAGGAAATTTCGTCTGCGGTGTATCAGAGATTAGTTTACTTTCTTTTACTAAACAATGCGTTGTCTCTTCTGCTACTGCTGTTGTTCTGTGTATTTTTGTAATTTTGAAATTTACTTTACTTTAGGTATTCAAGAAATGGCAACATCTAGAAGAAGACGCCATCTTATCCAGCACGTTATGGGTGAGACAGATCGTAGCAGGCACTTTTGCATATCTCATTAGCATATGATGCCATTTGTTGTAATTTTTGTGTCCACTTTCCTGTCTTGATGCATTTTACTATTATTGTGCAAAGGGTAACAGTTTTACATTTAGACAGAGTAATCGCCCAAAGGGGAGACATGGCTGGAGGTGACAACACACACAAACCTCCTTTGTCCGTATCTCTACGTTGCGCAGTTACTCTGTTGTTATCTACCAACAAGCCCAAGTTCCTCATCAGCTACATTTACTAATGATCCGTTATTACAGTTTCATTGACATCACATTGAAAGTACAGAGGTACACAGGAAGACAGAGACGTGAACTGATGAAGAGCCGTTGAACAAGAATCTCTGGAGCCAATATTTCGACAGAGAAGGAGATTTTTCTTCTCAAAACGTTGGCTCCAATGAATTTTCTTGTTCTATCACTATTTAAAAGAAAGCATCATTGCTCTTGCTGAAGTATTATGCATTATGGCATAAAAATTAGCAGGGTGAAATATCAGGAATGTCAGAATTCTTGTATATTCCAGTGCTGGAGCGAAAGCCAGGAAAACAAGATGTAGAGAACCACATTGTTATTTTTCACTGCCCAGTTTGGCCAGCTTCATTCCGAGCTTGCACTTTGTTGCATTAACGACCACTGGAATTCGTTAATTGAATTACCTTGGTGATTTTCTTATATTAAAAGATTTTGAACTTGTATTAATGCAGCTTAACATAATGCATGTAAAAGAATTTACAATGACATTTTAAGGTGGCAGGCTTACAGTTGACTAGCAGGTCACTTGATGGTGTGAGCTCAGGTTTAAACCGAGCTTCCATGCACTAACCAGTTACACATTTTTTGTTTCATTGTTTGGATTTTCATAAACATAAGTACTGTTTCTTTTTTGTCGGGCTTCTAGTTGTGTCGTAGGACCTAACTGTTTATCTTTATTTGTATTGGTAGCCATGTTACACAGACAGCTCAATTTTTATTGTAAATCGTGACATGGTAGGACTAAGAACATTTGTGCAAATTTGTTGCAGGTGCACTCTGGCGGCTCCTACCCCTGCGTCCTGCCACCACCCTGACCTGACTACGTCCACTAGGTAGTTGGGAGCCTTTGGCGGCTTCTGTTACTGCATCCTGCCGCCACCATGTCCCGACTATGTCCACTAGGGAGTTGGCAGCCTTAGTGATGATGCCAGCAGGCTGACAGCCGACAGAAAAATTCAGGTAAATACCTGTAATTAAGCAGCGTCTTTTTGAGTGAAATGGCTTGTAGTCACTCAGCAATAACAGAAGTAACTTCGAAGCAGTTTAGACTTCCTGCTATCCGTGCAGGGATGCTCAAGTCCATGCATTTTGTCTTAGCCGCCAAGAGGCTATGTGTATTAGGCGAAATGCGATGCAAATTTTGAAACTACAAGAGACCACTTGTACAATTTTTTTCTTGCTTAACACAAAAACTACTTTGATAAAGCTTTACCAATTTAAAAACAATACAATGTACTCTCATAAATGGTATTTGGCATAAATTTACTAGGGCTGCCTCAATGGTAAGTAGGCCGATAAACGTACGCCAAAACTGACTTCTTTTCCAAGTTCATCCTCCTCTCTCTGCACTGCTGCATAATGTATCTTTCTGATACCATTCTTGCACACAGGACAAGTCCTAAACACATAGATTGCATAAATTTGCAGCTTTTGCTGTAGGTCACTTCTGTGAAAATAAAGTTAATAAGCCATTTTGTCCATTTTTAATCAGCCATAATAAACTGAGCCGTGGCTAATAAGCAGTTAAGTTTTTGGTGTAAGGCCTCTCTTCATTGTCGTTAAAGATTCGGCCCTCTTAATGAAGGAACCATATTTTTGGCTATGCCATTTTATGATGCATTCTTTGGTGCGTTACACAAAATTTGACATAATGTTTATGCCAGTAAATATTTTTTTTTGCTTTAAGTATTGCGTGAAATTGAGATTTGTTCTATATTGAAGGGCCCTCAGTGTTCAAAATAAAATTCCAAGTGGTCGTGTGCCAGGTTGGAACAGCTGGCATGGAATAGCCTACCTACACAAATAGGGAGGGTCATGTACACTTTATGTTAATATACTATTATTGATCCACAAAAGACAAAATGAAGGATTCCGTCCTATAAGCAGCTCTTTGCATTCATTTCCACTTTTGCACATTTATATACCTTGAGTCTGGTGACTTGTGTCTGTTTTCATCATCTGCTATGTGCAGAGGGTAAACTTCAGATTTGCCCTATGGTACAGAATATTTTGGTGCTAAATATATGGATCTGTGTTTTTCAGGTTGCCTCGAAATTTTACCCAAGCCATGCCGCACACTCGGGCCAGGCCTCGTGCAAACGACGTATAACCAGGTTCAACGCATCAGGGTCGAGGGAGTCCGGAGATAAGGCAACCTGCTGTGCAACCAGCGTGCAACCTTTGGTGACCCCTCTACATGTGCTACCTATTTGACAGCTGTGCCTCACTTTCATCTATCCAAACAGCATCACCGACTGTGATCACTTATCGAACCATGGATGAGTGTTGGGGTGGAGTGATTTGAACAGACATTCTATTTGTCTCTTCAAATTCTTTGCAAATATTTCTGTAATTATAATTCATATGTGTCTTTAGTATCTAGTTTTTAATAGTTCCTTTCTCTTAGAATTCTCACCATCAGCTCCTGCTATTCTAATGTATACCTGCCTTTAAGCCCCGTTTCTCGTAGTTCTTTTGTACTTGTGGATGTAATTGATAGGTTCTTAATTCTTGTTGTACAGAAGGCTAAAATGCGAACTTACTGCATTTTTTCTTCCTTTGATAATCTACAGCACTGCAATGTGTTCAAGAAATGTAACATAACACAGGCTCTGGTGCAGGATAAATTTGAGAGCAATATAGAGTACTTATTTCAAGCACCCGTTATTTTTGAAAAACTCAAGGATATAGGAGCACAAGAAAGAATATATTGAACTAGAGAAACATAAATTCCCCTCATGAGTCTGGTAATAATGTGACTTCCTTTCACTGCAAAGATACTGGTACTCGCATACAAGGTTTGAAACATGAAAGCTATGATACCCTTGGCATTTCTCAGTGCTTATTTGCCACACTGACGAATGTCAAAGGCAGCTGCATAGGTTTCATACACACATTGGTTGTATTACACCTTTTGAGTATTGCATTTCTCAAACACACGGGTTTGCAACAGTGCATTAAATAGCAGATGTATTTCCTAATTTTCAGAATTTGTTAGTGCAAGAGTAACGCTACAGATCATGTAAAAATAATTTTACAGACTATATGTCCATGGATGCATGCTTCTTCTGATGACGTAGCAGTGCCATGTGGTCGGGGAATGAATGTCTATTTCAGATTTAAATATTGGCTTCCAGGCCTGGGTTAGTCTCCTACACTTAGTATTCTAGGTCAGAGCCCAGTTAATATAGGAAAGTGAATTAAACTAGGAATTATAAACATCAAAAGATCTTGTTCGGGACACTAATGTAACAATCAGCAAGGTTCTTCGTGCATTCATTTCCAGATTTGCGAGATTATATTTTGACTGGTTTCATTAATGCGAGAACAAATATTTCTTTATTCTCATACTAGAATTGGCTGCCCCCATTCGCACACAACCCTTTACAGGCTAAAAATTAAGTGTTATAATAGGCTGTTTTTTCGTTATGCGCCCTCAGTGTTAAGGGATGCAAACGGTGGCATACAACAGAATGCAGAAAAATGTCTAAGGAATGCAAGCAGGGCATGGGGCTATTTAGGCAGATGCGTGCGTGTGCTATTTATAAAACTCCCTATGGTATGCCTCAAGGTATTTTGTAACCCTTTGGTAGAAACACTGACACCCATTTAAGGGGAAATGCTCCTCGAAACAACTTTTTAAATTATTTGTGCTAGAAATTTGAATGTACGGCCGTTCATAGGGAGTTTTATGTAGACTTGAATTGTCATTGGTTTTTGTGTAGCTGGTGTTCTTTAGTTATGTCCTACATAGTGGCAATATATTTTTATGGGCACTTGTTTATAAAAGTTTCACAAATAGTTTCATGCTGTATCTTATTTAGCTAGTTGTATACCGCAAAGTGGTGATACCTATCCAAACAGCTTGTACAATTTCTGGAACTATGCAAAAAATATTAGGCCACTTTAAATAATTTTTGCAGATTGCAATTTCAATTAGATATTGGTGTTCTGCTTATCTTGAAGCGTATGTACGCCAAATTTAATTTGTATAGGACATTTATAAGTGCACAAGCTCATTCTCATGCTATTGTGAGAAAAAATTATTGAAGTATTCTCAATAATTTTTTTTTTCAGAGTACATGAGAGGTATGCAAGATTAGTATGCAGGCCTGCCTGCCTACTAATCTTGCATACTTCTAGTAACTTTACGTGCTGTTTGAATAGATATCGGCACCTTGCAGACTACAGGGAGTTGAGTTAACTGCAGCACACTGCTTTTTGTGAAAATTTAATACACAAGAAAGTGCCCGCAAATATGACTATATTTTGCCGTTGTGTAGGACATAACTCAAGAAGCAGCTAAACAAAAGCTAATGGAATATATGAAATCTGCATGAAGCACTCTACAATTGGGTCTCTTTTCAAACCTCTAGTACAAATAATAAAAATATTTCGAGTAATATTCGATCAGCAAAACGTTCCCGTTGCTACAGTGACCTACAACATAGCGATGCAAAGCTTAAGGCAAGTCCTCTTGTCGAAGTGATTCTGGGCTGTCTTCCCAAGGGCTTCTGTTAAAGACGGTGAATTTTCCTGCATTTACCAGAAGTGCAATACTAAAATGTTTGTGAATGTGCGATTGGTATTGGCACACTAACAGAAAAAAAGACAGCTCTATGAAATGTAGACTTGAGACGTGACCTTGTTGGACATTTATATTTTGACTCCATGTATTTATGTTATGTTTTGTACTGAGTGTTTCAGCGGTGACTGCCACTAATTATTGAACATAGCTGCTTCATGAAAGTGCGACAATTTTCACTACCAGAAATTTATAGCAGTGGCAGGCATTAAAATTACAGTACTCCATAACGTCTACTTTGTAAGAACTCGGACTAGCACCAGTTCTGAGATACATATACCCAAAAAGTAATGATCAAATAGATTTCTCTTCCACACAGAATTGTCACACAAGGCTTACAGAAGGCTTTTTGGCAAAGTAATATCTGAAAGAGCAAAGCATTTTCCACCAAGTATGGTGACAAATATTTCAGAGCTGCCAGTCTGAGGACTCCTACAAGCTAACAATACCTTCAGCACTGACTAGCTTCAATAATGGGATGTCAGCGTTTTGCTGAAGTTAATGAAACTTCAAATATTGTGATCTTGTTTAAGAAGACATTTGAAATTAACATGCAGTTCTAATCCCTGTCGCTTTTGTAAATATTTGCCAATTATTTTTTCAGGCTACAATTTTTGATAATAATGGTATTCATTGCAGAAAGAGCTATTACATGGCATTTAATAAAAAAGGTACTGGTCGTTGTAGATTTTCGGTCTTCAGCATTTGTTCTGTTCCATAGCTGTTTCTTGAAATCTGAAATGATGTACCCATCTCTTTGTTAGCAATAAACAGGGAAATCTGTCAGTATGCTTTGTTTAAAATGGAGCTGATCAACCCAATAGTTAGGCTATTCGCTAATTATAAATTACAACGATAATAGTACAGGTCCATAAAAACAGACTGATGCTGAATAACAGCTGTGCCCAGCTACATCCACGCAGCTGTGCCACACAATTTGCATGTGTTCAGAAGAGCCAAATTGCCCAGAGAGAAAGCAGCAGTAACTCATTTTTCGTCATCTTGTACAAGCAGATTATGCGCTAAATGTAATTTATGCTCAGTAAATACATAAGTCAGTCATGTGAGGTGTCTCACTTTAGGTTGCAAGTTGGAACTTCTTGCAATCTTGCTTGTTTTTATTTTGTTTCCTTTGTGAGCATGAGTGACTTAGTTGCCTTGGCACATATTGTCAAAAGTGTTTCTTCATCAATGGGAATCACAAAATTTCAATTACACATAATATTCCCAGTTACTGATATGGTAGACTTCGAGCTTAATTCTCTTATTTTTCATACGTTTATCTACTACGTAGTTTTATCATTCATTGAAACAAAACCATGCAATGCACAGTGGCAACCCAAATTATAAATATCTGTTGCTTTCTACCTTGCTCTACAACATTATGAAGATACAAAGCAAAACTGTAAGTTTGCAATTGTCCCCCATAACCAGAGTTTCGCTTAGAATTTGAAAAACAAAATTGACATCCTGCTATGGTGTGAGAGTTGCTTTGGGCACCAAGTGAACTGCGTAGCACCTGTGCTAGAGTGCACAACAAAGCAGAAAATCGCACCAGATTGGAATGGCAGTGGTAAGTTAATTTCACGCACCATTAATGTGGCTTATCATCTGCTCCTGTTTTGTTTTGTGGGAACGCATACATTGGGAAGACAATTTTTTGCACCAATCTTACCTTAGCGGGACACCAGAGAAAGGTAGAAATCAAGAACAGGTATTCACACTTTGTTGCCCACAGTGTATTATCTGGATGTGTTTCACTCTACAAAAGACTACTGTGGTAGATAATCATAAAGACAAAAGAATTAAAAGAGGTATGTGTCAGTCATCCTTCGATGACCTCCAGTGTTTATAGAAACACTTCTTTCTGTATATGTGCCAAGCCGTAGGGAGGCTTTACGTTACTCAGTCATGCTTTCCAAGTTAAAAATCTGAATAAGGACAATCACAAGAACATTGTATGAGTGATTTGTAAATGTGGCACCTAATGTAACTTATTTACGTGCGTGCTGAGGGTAGATTATAGCCAGTGCATAATCTGCTCTTACAGGATAGCTTGTCATCAGTAAAAGAAGCCTTCCTCACATCTTCCTCTTTGTTTCTTTTGGACATTGGTGCACCATGTGTATGGTTACAGCTGCATGCATGCAGCTGGGTATAGTTTGTTTATGTGTTCTGCTTCCTCCCTTGTCCTCATTATTCATGTGCAATCTTTGCCGTAACAAAATACAGCTACCTGTGCTACATATTTTGTCAGCGTGTTTGCAATATGGCAGGTTTTGTATTAGTGGTTATTGCAATCTCTGAAATTGTCTGTGTCAGCTATTATACTTCGTCTTGCAAAAGTATGTTTGTCAACATAAATAAACAATTAGTATAAATTTTGCTGTATTTATTTTTGTAATATCTGTTGTGAAGCTTTTATACACTGTTGCACGTTGTATGACAGAATAAAATTGATGCACAACTTTTTAATGTGGTATTTTTCAGATCAATTTTCAACTGCCACTAACATGCACAAGTTGTGGGGGAAAAGTGCCAACAAGAGTACCATAAGGTAAGACAGCTGTTCTTACTGTTAGATTGGATTATCAATTGCCGGCCAGTTGTTTTCAGCAAGCATAGTATAACGCATAGATTATGTAATCTAAGTTGGAATATTGTTTTTCTTGCACTTGATTATCTGGGTCTCCTTTGTACATAAGTGCGGCCTTTTTTATTTGTTATGTGTAGCTTACTTGCTTAATATGCTAAATCGTAAGTTCTAAATAAAAACACGTCTCGAAGAACAGTGAAATAGGTTTAACTTATAAATGTTTTGACATTAGAGACTTGTGCAGTGCTTAATTGAACTTCTACATGAGTTACCTAATATTTTGGGGTCTCATTATGGTTCTGAGTTGCATTGCAGTGTCATGCATATGCACCTGCAGGCTACATATTGGATGTTTATTTAAGGCTGTTTTGCTTGGTTGGCTATTGATTCCAGTTTAATAGTAATGAGAACTGTCTTGCTTTCATGGTGATTCTGTGCTGACTAATACATTTGAATTTTCCAGAAGACAACAAAGGGTGATGAAATGCTAACTTATTGTTGCTAACCTGCCACGTCCTTTTTGGCAAGTTTGCTATGGGGTCTTTTATGTTGTCTTTTCACAGTAGTCATCTTGAGAACTAGCCGTAGTCGTGTGTACTTACAGCAAAAGTTGGTGACCCATTTTGAAAAGTGGCTCGACACTGCCATCCGAGAGTCAAACGACTTACATGGATTAGTTATTTTACTCTATTTGCAAGAGTCCTGCACCACACACTAAGGGTAACTTGACACACACTGCTGGAGTCGTCAGACTCATCACGACTAGTTGCCCGAATCCTTGAGCAGTGGTCATGTGACCCTTTATCTTGACTCGTCTGACTCATGCAGAATAGTTAACGGGACTCCCTCAGCAGTAGTCGTGTAACCCTTTTGAGAAGGTTAGGAGACTACTACAAGAGAGTGTGCATGACTATTGTGTGTGGAGTCACGTAACCACCTTGTATCGAGCACAGATAGTCTCGGGACTCTCTGCCGAAAGAGAGTTCGGGTGTCTCCCACAAAGTGTGTCGTATACGTGGCGAGTCCAGACTCTTCGAAAAGAGTAAGCGGTACTCTTTTTTTTCTTAGTGTGTAGCCCGAAACACTGTAGAACTTTATCGTGGTCACCAAACGCTTTCTCTTCTTTGAGCCACTCCTGCATGTTTGACATAAGCCTGTACGCAAACTCTGTATATGACTCACTTTTGCCTTTCTCATTTTCCCGAAACTTCCGACGGAACGCCTCCGCAGACAGCCGGTACTTTTTTAGCAGACTCGATTTTACTTTGTCGAAATCCTCTGCCTCCTCTCTATCCAAAGCGAGCGACTACGTCGGCCGCCTCGCCGGGTAACAAAGTGAGCAAGCGCTGTGGCCACGTTTCCCGAGAGAACCCCTGCTTCTCGCACGTTCGCTCAAAGTTAACCAGGAACAAACCAATGTCCTCTCCAAGCTTAAACGGCCGCATCAGGTCAGTCATTTTGAACAATACTCGTTCTCCTGCACCGTGTGCCTGACTTCCATTACGAGCGCGTTCCAGCTCTACCTCGAGACGCTTCATTTGCAAAGCGTGTTCGCGCTCTTCTTTTTCTTTCTGCTCTTTAAGTTCGCGCTCCTGTTTCTCTTTTTGCTCTTTAAGTTCGCGCTCCTGTTTCTCTTTTTGCTCTTTAAGTTCGCGCTCATGTCTTTTTGACCTCTCCTCAATAGTCTCAAGGCATTCCGACAGCTCGTCATCCTCAGCCTCTAACTCAAGAATAGCCTTTAGCAGTTCTGGTTTTCTGAGTTTGTCCGAGACATCCAGACCCAACTCTCTTGCAAGCTCCAGCAATTTCGGTTTGCGCAACGACTTCAAATCCATGGCTGCTCTGAATGCTGCTTTCTCTACTGCTTACTATTGTCTTGCCGCAAACTAACCCGGCAGCAACGACAACCACAATTACCAGCTCTGTTTCTGACACTAACAAAAGCCTGGCAAAGCTCAGAAGAAGAAAGTCCCGCACTCACCAAACCTCGCAGGCAGGAATTCAGCGCAGTCGTTCCGCTGCAGGCAACCAGTCATCACACAGGGCTCGTTGCACTGCTCCCGGATCGTCGTTGAGCTGCTCAGCATACAGTCAACTGCATCTCTTCGCTGCTGGCCTCCGTTGTCGCGATCTCACCGCTGGCAGACAGTTTTTTGAATCCCACCGATGGCAACGGTTGTTGTGGTCGCACCGATGGTACGACCTGTTGGGAACTCGGCGCTGACGCCCGTTGTTGCACCTGGGTCGCAAGCCCCAAGGGTAGCGTTGGCCTGGGGTACAACTGGAAGCATCCGAAGGTCCCGGCAAAGCATGAGTCGACTGGTAACAACAAAACAACTTGTTTATTTTAACATCGCAAAGAGTTGGCGGTCAGGTTGACCGAAGTAGAGAGACGGGAGAGCACTTTACTCAACAGAAGAAATCGGAGCCCCTCTTTTGGCGTCCGGGGGCAGCTGCTTTTTTACTCTCGCAGTTGAGGGCAAGAAGGAACCCCTCAATAGACGAGCACGTGATTGTACAATGAGATAAGGTGACGCATACTGTCGTAGCGCCGCCGGTCGGGCACAAAGACTGGGAGGAGAAGGTAACTCCTACTCTCGTAGCGCCTTCGGTCGAGCACAATGGCTGGGAGGAGAAGGAGACTTCTACTCTCGTAGCGCCTTCGGTCGGGCACAATGGCTGGGAGGAGAAGGTGACTTCTACTCTCGTAGCGCCTTCGGTCGGGCACAATGGCTGGGAGGAGAAGGTGACTTCTACTCTCGTAGCGCCTCCGGTCGGGCACAATGGCACATACACTCACACACGCACATGAAGACACGTGGCATCGGAACATGCCTGGACGCGCTTGGCGGGGAGCGTAGCGGCGACGCCGAACGGGCCAAAATGTCTGCCGCTTTGTTGCAGTCGCGCCGGCTAAACCGCGCGTCGTAGGCGAAACGTAACAGATCGGACCTTCTCCCCCCTGTGCGCCCGTCTTCGGCTATTAAAAAAAAAGCAGTTTTGTTTGGCATATTAATGCATCTTTAGTGCTTACACGTCAGTGTTAAGTGTTGAGTTTTCGCGGTTTTGTGACGTCGCATGACAGAGAGGCGAAGTGGGTGCAGTCCGAAAAAAATTGTTGGGCAGTGGAGGGCTGATGACGAAGAAGGCGTAGAACTGGAAATAGTTTTTTTTCTTATGTGAGGCATAATCATGCACAGCATGCCGCCAGCCATATCAGGTATGCTTTCTCCTGCATGCAAACCTCTCTAGGATTCATTAAAGAGGTACTTATTTTTTATTTCCCTCCTACCCCGTCGGAGCCATTTGCTCCTAAGGCTACTAAGCATCGTTTCGCCCAGCCTGGGAAATACTCCGGCTACGAGTCTAGCGCACCTCTTTCGCCACAATATCGGTGCACAAGCAAACGCGAGAGTCTCGAGAAATGGTGAACGAACGCACACGTTTGGTACTTCCCACAGACGGGAAATTAGCTTGAGCCTGCGGCGACTCTGACGCCGACTGCTACCTGAGCCTGGGGATCTACGAATGGCAACCCTGTCACGTGTCCCGATAGCCTGGCTATACGGTGTGGGCGGCGGCTAGAAGAGGTAGCCGCCGTGGCCACGGTTTATTTAGGCTAGCCAACCGTGGTGCTCCGGGATCTCGGGAGCTACCGCGGCCGCCCAGGTCATGCGCGCTAGCGTGTTCTTTTCTCGCGCTACACGGACGTGAGCCGTGTTCTTCTTCACCGGCTCTAGAGGCGATAGTCGCGCCGCTGCAGAGCTCCCCTCCTAGTGCGATTGAAAGGTGTACAAAAGGCGCGTGCGTCGTGATTTCTGCAGTGAAAGCACTGCTTGCTTGCACAGCCGCGCATGTGTGCAGATGGTTGCCACATGAAGCCCAAGTCTGGAAACAGGGCGCATTGTCTTTAGCGTTGAGGGCATCGTCGTGCGTTGCCGACATCTGCGCGCCTACTGCATGCGGCGCAAATGGGCAAGCAGAGTTGAGGAGTCCTTGGTGGTTGCTCGTTGCTAGTGTCGGGCTCACGCAACCCTAGAGAGATGTGCGAGGCAGCGCCGTTAACGTAGGTTGTGAGCGAGGCGCAGCCACAGTGATATCGTATATTGCGAAATCGCAACCTGCAGCAGGTTCTCGTAGATGCCTGGGTCTGCAGAAGTCCGAGCTCCGAAAAAGGACAGTCTGGCAGCTCGAGACTTGCGTGGAGATAGCGCAAGTGTTGATCAAGGTGCGAGCACAGAACACCGGAAGGCTCGCCTGCTGCTGCCTGCGTTTGATAAGAGACAACAAATACGTAACACCACCCTTGGTGTCAGTTCCTGCTCGCTGCGGGTCTCAGGCGACCTGCTATAAGCGTATGATGGATCGGTGACGGACAACAACGAGGCAGCAAACTGTCCTGAAATTGTGTGTGGTGTGACAAAAGTAGAGACCGAGATCAACTTTGGACGCCTCCAACTTTTCTACGGCCGACCAAGACGACGTCGGACCCCGCAATAGCAGGCATGGTATTCTAGAGTGGTCACTCTCTGAGATACGATCATTTTAGCGAGTATTTCGCGTGACTTGGTACCGGGCGGATCGAAGTATACGGCCGATAGCGTTCCTGGCACCGCGCGCAGATAGCGAGCTTGGCACAGCGCCAAAAGTGGCGTCGGTTGTATGCGGTTGATGACGCGAAGTATTGCAAAAGTGATCTCATCCTCGAAATTGCTCGAGATAACCGCCCCAGATGTAAAACCCAATACCGCGATGACGATGATTGTGCGTAGTGTTGTTGGAGGAGGCTTGGCTCCACGCCGATTGTATTTGCACAACTCCCATGATGCGCCTGCACGCGATCTGCGACTGAACGTCTCCGAGCACAGAAGCTGCAAGCAGTACGCCGATCGTGACTTGTTCGTCTGCACATCACCCAGAAATGAAACTTCGCCGCCCATTTTAAAGAGATTACTGCGCTGCTAAATTTGGTAACGCTAACCGTACGGTTTCTGCCACGTGTGACAGCCGTAAGAGCAATTGTTCGTATCTCGATAATAACACAGACTCTAAAACAAGAAAAATGAATACATCACTGTAAATTGCCCGCACTTCTCGACGCAGTTAATTTCCCAAACTCTTTGTCTTTGTACCAAGAAAGAAGTTATTGTGCTCGCAGTTTGATTATTTCGGACTTCGAATCTCGTTCAAGTCATGCATCGTCAAAGACAGGAGGTATATATATTTTTTTTATCGTGCGCTTCATTTTTCACACTGAAGCAAATGGACTATGCACTACCAACGAGGCTCGCCGTACAAAACGTTCGACCTAGCGTATAACAAAGTACCTTCTAAACAGCTACACCGCACACTATGGGGGAAAAAGATAGCACAAAATTTTTCAGCAGCGCGACTTCGGCCGCCTTCGCTCTATGACAGCCTTCTAATCAGCTTAGAAGAAAGAAAAGTGATAATCAGATAGCGCATTAAAGCATGACCCGTTTTACGACGCATCGGCCCTTGATGCGGCTGCTTATTGGCTGATAAGGATCCTTAACAGCCGTCGTGAGGAGCGAAACTCGCAGCTAATGCTAATTTTATCACGCCTCTATTTCCTGCCGCATTTATAGCCATATGCCACGCATCGGCGATCGGTGCGCGGGTACTGCAGTACCCGAATCCCGAAAGTAAATGAACCGCTGCGCTATATTTCGAAGGACGGAAGAAAAAAAGAAAACAATATACAAGAGACACTACAAGTCGTTCGACTGTTGTGCCGCTCTCCACGCCATTAAGAGCGAAACATTCCCTCGTTGCAGCCGTACACGTACGGCACGAACTGCATGCACCGGGGTGTCGATACGAATGCCGAAAAAGGGAGGAAGTGGGGAGGAAAGACGCCCTCGGCCAAGGAAAGCTGCGGAGGAACTGCGCTATGGCGGAGGAAGCAACGGAACGTCGCTGCCGTGGTTGTAGCGCGATCTTTTTCCCCCGGGCCCAATATGAGAGCGTATTAAAACTGCACGGGGCTTTGGCGTTCGCAATGCAGCAAGTAACGCGGGCTGGCTTCCTCCTCCTCCTCCTTGACCTCTTCCCGTCTCGTTGGATCGGCTTCCGCTCTCGGCGGAGGCACCCGCTAATTCCGGAACGCGTTATTAATTCCTCACATCCTCTCCATCTTCTCCTCCTCGCCCACGCCGTTCTGGCTGGTGCGTATACGGGGGTGCGCACTTAGAAAGCCAGTTACGCGCGACCTTAATGACGCGCAGCGCGCCGCGAGCGTGGCCTCGATGGCGCCGCTATACTGACTCGCAAATCTCTCGTAATGTTACGACGGAAGAAAAAAGAAAAGAAAAAGAAACAAACATGTGAGTGACGCCTTATGTCCTGGCATCGCGGACGTAATCTGTGCAGCCGAATTTTTCACTCGGCCTGCGAGTGGCTGTCGCAGATGCTACATTTAGATACGTTGTTTGTCCTTAATCGAATTCATTGACTTATTGGCGCCTCCGTGCGCAAACAGATGGGTTATAGCGCATTTGCAAGACACTCTCATGGCACGAACGGCGGCTTACGACTATTCTTGTATACCACATACATAATTCGTATTTTGCTAGTGTTCTTACGTTTTTCCAATGTAATGCGTTAGTTCCAAAGGAACTAAAGCTTCAATTCGGGTCTCCTTGGCTTACTTAGGCACATATTGGGCCTGTATCGCGTATAGCGTGCGCCGCAACTGGAAGCCGTGACTAGACTTCTTCAAAGTTCGGGGGGAGAGTGGTGGGGTGAAAGTGATCACTGCTATCCACTCCGTCCTATCACTATACACTACACTATCTTACGCTGGCATAACACCTCCCCTTAGAAAATAGCGTGGTAACTGATGAAGATGAAGCTAAGAACAGCACAGCGAGCGATGGAAAGCAAATGAAAGATTGGCGTAACCACGCGGGATAAAAAGACAGCGGCAAGAATAAGCTATCGAAGATAACGTTATCATTGAAATTCCGTGCAATGCGCGGTGTAGTGGCACACGGGCAAGGTGATACGCATCGCAACATGCGCCGCGACGTCTTCACTATCGCAATATTTCGAACTGTGCACATTGCAGGACAAAAGCCTCGAATGCCGGCGAAAAGGATACCAGTTGCGTTTAATATAAAATCTGGAATTGTATACATGATCAACTTTTACAATAAACGCACAATTAGCTTGAAATACTAGTGTAGCGCAAAAAAAGACGAGGATGCGAGAAGGGCATATCAACACAGTCACGGCATTACTGAATGTACGATGAAAAGAAGCTTTTGCTTGATTCTCATTGTTTCTGCGGCAAACTCTGGTCCAAGTGCCGGAACAAGCCGCACGCCATTCCGAAGACACATACCTTCTCGAATGTGAAGGCTTCCTTCCTGTCGTGGTCTAACGAACCTTGGTCATACGAACAGGTAGGTACTGCAGCTTAAATTTCTACAGGTGCTCAGTCATGGAATCAACAAGGTGCAAATGCTATAGCGGACAGGTGCGCTTACCCGCCGCGGTGGCCTTGCGGCTATGGTGTTACACTGCTAAGCACGATGTCGCGGGATCGAATCCCGGCCGCAACGGCCGCATTTCGGTGGGGGCGAATTGCAAAGGCGCCGGTTTCCCGTGCACTGGAGGCACGTTAAAGATCACATGGCGGTCAAACTATTCCGTAGTCCCCCACTACGGTGTCCCCCACTCATAATCAAATCGTGGTTTTGACACGTACAACTCTCAAAATGGTTCATTCATCCACGCGTGATCTCGTGTTGTTTCCGATACACAATATACTATTGCAACATAGTTTACCAATATTCCCGCATCGCAACTCTAGTAAACCTAATTAGCATTAATAACACTCTAACTTGAACGCATGACCAACTTTATATATAGAAAAAAACATACATATATTACTAAAATTATTGTGGAGGCCTTCATGTCCAAACTCAGCTGCAATTAGTCGCTAAATACTGATGTTGTGCTTCTTTTAACATTGGATCTCTCTGCGCATCACTCGTGCAATCCTCCAGTCCCTTGCCCTTCTTTCGTTATGCTAGAGCTTGTTCCGCTACACCTCTGTTGTACGTAACTATAAATAACGCTACAACGAAACAATGCGGAACCACTATTAACAAGAAGAGAAACCACGATGTGCTTCATGAACGATGCCTTGTAGAGTTATTAAAAAAAAAAAAAATTCACGCGCCCCATGTGATTGCAACGGTGGTTGAAGGACTACAACGCCATATTTACCTTTATAGTACAGTGTTAGCACGAAACAGCCTGGCCAGAAAGGCGCGCTCACAGTTGCATACACGCGCAGACGTTCCCGTACGGAGCGCCGCATACGCGAACTTCTCGAAAGGAGAACGTGGGCCAAAGGTCGGGAAAGTTGCGAAGGTCAAGTCCCTCTTTGACGCAAAACGCGGCTCCGCACGCGTGCAGGGAGCAGCCGTGGCCTCGTCGAGCCACCACGGTTCCGCGGACTCCCGAGGGACCCGGGCGCTCTCCTTGGTCTTTGCGGCCGGGGTCTACGCCGCCGCTTTGCGGCGATTGGATTATCGTATTTGCAAGCTTAAGCAAACAGCGGTGGCATGCCTCCGTCATTTTTTGGCCCCGGCAATCCACGTGTTGTTCTTTCGTCCCCGCGCATCACCCGCATAGAAAGGGTCGACTAAGAAGTCGTGTAGGACGGCCTCCCATTCACCCCCCCTCCCCCGTTTTCCTATTCATCTCGCAGGGGGTAGTTCCTGCGTAGCTCTTGTGTTTGTGTTTCTCCGTGCGGCATATAGAACGATGGCCTCCGTACATGTGTTCAGCTGCCGCGGCACAGACTCGTCGGAGCATCGGAACAATGGGCGAAGGAAGTTACGCAGGCGACCGATGCCCACCTGCGACGTAAGTGAACATGAATACTATGCGCTACGAAGCAGACGTGGAGCGAGAGGAGCGCGTAAACAGGCGAGGTAAGTTCATTTGCGGCCGAACTTACGCTTACTGTATTACATTC
This sequence comes from Dermacentor variabilis, assembly GCF_050947875.1. NCBI lineage: Eukaryota > Metazoa > Arthropoda > Arachnida > Ixodida > Ixodidae > Dermacentor > Dermacentor variabilis. The sequence goes on along the minus strand of NC_134571.1, from coordinate 85,795,088 downwards.
GAGGGGCACGCTATTCTCTGCACTGAACTATTACAGAATCTGGAAGCTGCGAGAAAGGGGAAAAAAAGAAATAACTAGGCTAGCCGCGTTGCGGAGGATTGCGAGAACATTCGTTATATTGGCGATTTCCTTCGGGCCAATTGAATAAAACATTTCTGTTCCAGCCAAGTCGAACGCCACCTACCCTGCGCCATTCACGTACCCCTTCGGAAACCCTCAAGAGCAAATATAATTTTTTTCTCTGTACTTTTCCCTTAGATGAGTGAAAGTATTGATTTTTTTTTCTAGAGTGACACTCGCAAGGACCTTTGTTGATTCGTTTCTTTCTTTCTTTCTTTCTTTCTTTCTTTCTTTCTTTCTTTCTTTCTTTCTTCCTTTCTTTCTTTCTTTCTTTCTTTCTTTCTTTTTGCTGATTTACATTTACCAGCACCCTCCAAGAAACAGAACGACGACAGAAGCCAGGAGGTGAAGCATAAGCTGACTTTTATGGATAGCAATTATACAGGCACTCCTGGCGCGTTCCCTCTGTCACCGTTGATGTCGCCGCCGCCAAGTTGTCCCAGGTGGGATGGCACATACACGGTCCGCGCGGCCCAGGCCACTGAGTCCTCATCTCGCGTCGTCGAGCGAATGCGTGGCAAACGCGCTTCGTGCTGCAGGTCACATGGTCTGTTCACATGACCTGGTCATATGAAACCTGGCGAACATGTGAGAGGAAGTCAAGAATGACTCGTGCCTTGATGCAGGCTGTTTTCATGTGGTTTGAGTTTATTCGTCATAAACTCGTACGATTACAGATGAAGTACGATATACAGAAAGAGGCCCCTCACTGAAAAACAGTGTAATGGGGCCTTTTGTTATAGTATGCTTGACAAAAAAGAAGATCCTGTTGTGGTGCGGTGAGGTAATTTGAGTCGCTGATAGGGGAATATATGACGCAGTCGTCCCGCGAAAAGACGTAATTTATTCTTAATGTTTGCAGGTAAGTCATTGGTGTAGATGAGGAAAAGTAGAGGTGGTAAACCAGCGCCTTGTGGCACACCCGATGTTACGCTGCTAAGGGACGAATTATGGTTGTTTGCAAAGGTAAACGGTGTACGCTCTTTTAAGAAGTGTTCAAGCCAGGAAAGCAAGCTATTCGGGATTCCGATAGACGTGAGTTCTTGAAATAAGTGATTGTGGGAAACGCGGTCGAATGCTTTCGAGTAATTGAAGATAATGGCATCAATCTGCAAATGAAGGTCCATAAAATGTAGAATTTCATGGGGAACTCGGCGAGTTGGGTTGCGCGTGCAAATAGTTTTCTGAAGCTGTGCTGGTGAGGGTAAAGGAAGTTGATAGATTCCAAGTGAGCCATTAGGTTGGATGCGACTATATGTTGTAGTCGTTTGGAAGGTATGCTGGTCAGAGAAATTGGGCGATAATTTATAGCGTGGGAGCGGTCGCCAGTCTTAAAGATTGGTACGACATGGGCCTTCTCCAGTCGTCGGGCAAGTTCTCCGTCTTTAAGGATTGCGTAAATATTAGGTATTGTATCTGCCTAGAAATGTTACTGGTGTTAACAAGTATTTTGGCGTGAATGCCATCACACCCAGCTGAGGTGGTTGGTTTTAGTGATTATGCTTATGGAGGGCCACTGTCATGCAAAGTTTCTGAAATTACATCATGGAGCTGATTCCCAGTTTTTCTTTGAAGAAAGAGGAGGAGGAGGAGAAGGAGAAGGAGGAGAGACATTTATTAAAAAAAAGGAAAGGACAAGCAGGTGTCAACTGGGTTATGGTCGTATGCTCTTTCACATTGAACTTTCTTGTAGGTGATTCCTTTGTACTTCCAAAAGAAAGATGAGCTTAAAACATAGGTAGCTGACTTTTGCACCTCTGAATACACACACAAATAAATGACCAACACACCCTGCAGTTTACAGTTACCTAGCTCAATTGTTTTTCTGGGTAGAATTCAATACTTATCAGCACCCGCTCGTACTTCGCTGAAAAGCTTGCTTGTAAATGTCGCCACGATTTCGAATTACCGTGGCATTTGACGGTGTCTAAGGGAAATATCACAAATAAGGAATACCATCTACAGCACCACAAACGGCATCAGTAGCCACATCGCGCATATGAAGATGATGGCAAATTTAATCCTTCTAGCGCGTCATCATTATCATCACGCATCCTCATCATGTGTCTTGATCAGCGCCGCGTGAACCAGCAGTGATCAGAACGCGCTCTCGCTCCCGGCCGTACTGGAGGCCGCAGCCGCCACTCTGCTCAAAGTTCGGTCTTCCGTAATAAAAGCATGAAAGTAAAGGCGATGGTACACCGCGTCGGCCACCGTCACGTCGTCCTTAACCAGCCCCATTTATACTTAATTCTACATGTCAATAATCATGGCAGTTTCGTCCGAAGGACAAGCATTGAAAGCAACAGCAATGTTTAGCGTTGCGTTCGAGCTCCTCGCGCGTCCGTTATGTGGTGCGATGCAGTAGGCGAGGAAACTTCTGCTGTGGAGCGGGAACATCCCCCTGGCAGATATCAGGCGTCTCACAACGCTGGCGCGGTGAGGAACGGCATCAGTGCCGTTACCGGAGTCGCACATCGATGATTCACGAGACTAGAGCTACGGAAAACCGTCGGATTAAGTTAATTATTGAATTAAGCATCTCGATTTCTCGCAGGAGTAATGGGCGCCTCATCGAATAATTTAGCTTAACGGTTAGAATTGTCCTATCTGCCACAAGCAATTCTTCGAACTTTGGTGCAGCTCAAAAAAAAAAAGAGAGCCCGTGAGTATAGTTTGTGCCTTCTCTTACGGGTGGGTCAGGAGTCCTGATCAAGTTTGACTAAGCGGACAGCAGGCGCTTCGACACATAGTACTTTTCCATATTCACCCCTCATGCTCCTCTAGTTTCCCGTTTTCCCTGTTGCCTTGTGTGTTGTAGCGAGAGAGGCACGCTCGTCCGCAGCTCTCATCAAATCTTCTCTTTCTGTCTGCAGATGGGGAGCAGTTATACATGGCCTTCGAGATCGCACTGCACGGCGCGGCATGGTTTCGAAAGCCATGCATTTTAGCCACGTGTTTTTTTGCAAGCAGCGCCTGGCTATATTAGAAATCGCACTTTCATTGCGGAGGTGTAAGATAATGAGCGAAAAAGCGAAAGTTCGACCAGACAATCGCTCAAGTTAGGAATAACTGAGTTAGTAAGAAAAAAAAAACACGCAGATTCCGCATGAAATGCGAATTTTGTGGGCAGTTGGTTGTCTGGGGCCCCGTTTTGGGGGGTTTGTGCAAAGTGTTACCAGATTGCACAACACGTCCGTGTAGGTCGAGCAGATGTGTCTGTGATGCACGTGCGTGTGTGGCGACAGTGACGAGGCTACGGCATGACGCCGATGGCTACGAAGAAAGCACAACGATGACGGCTTGACATGGACGATGACGGCAAATACAACAGCGCGGCGATTAACTTATTCCGACAAAAGAAACCTTACATCCTGTTCTGTTTCCTGTAATTAACCCAAAAGTAGCATAAACAGGGTAAAGTAGACCGACCACAAAGAAATATGCAATGTGTGTGTGTGTGTGTGTGTGTGTGCGAGAGAGAGAGAGAGAGAGAGAGAGAGAGAGAGAGAGAGAGAGAGAGAGAGCAAGCAAGGAGAGGGAGAGAGAGAAAACAAGGATAGGAAAGGCAGGAAGGTCAACCAGAACAGCATCCAGTTCGCTACCCTACACTGGGGGTGGGGGAAAGGGCAATAGAAAGAGGAAGAAAGGGAGAGAGTAAGCACTGAGTCCGTGTGGGAGGGACACCATACAGAAGGACACTATAAACGGTCTCTTAAGCCGGTGCACTTCAAGTACTGCACTAGTGCACGAATCGCTTTTCGAGCCAGTGACGGGCGTGGCCACGGTCCGAGTATCTTTGACTCGGTGAACGGTCTCGAGTCCAGTCGGCGTAAAGTTTCCCGCAGAAAGAGGCGTTGGACGTCGTAGCGAGGGCAGCTACACAATAGCTGCTCGATGGTCTTCTCGCACCCACAGGAGTCGCACATTGGGCTCTCGGCCATTCCCATACGGTAGGAGTATGCGTTCGTGAACGCCACTCCAAGCCACAAGCGACACAACAAGGTTGTTTCGTCGCGGGAAATGCTAGATGGCAGTTGTAGCCGTAGCGTGGGGTCCAGTTTACGTAATCTGCAATTGAAGGCAGCTGAAATCCAGAGATCTTGTGACTTCTTGCGTGCAAGTAGGCGAAGTTCTCTGGCAGCGTCCGACCTCACCAAAGGTGTTGGACGCGTCTTGGTATCTTCGTGGGCACACCGGGCAGCCTTGTCAGCTAGGTTGTTGCCGACGATGCCACAGTGAGCAGGGATCCATTGAAATATAATGTGGTGTCCTCTTTCCAGAGCATGGTGGTGCACTTCCCTGATGTCAGATATCATCAGCTCGTAAGTTCTGTGACGTAATGCAGACTTGATGCTGCGAAGGGCTGCCTTAGAGTAACAAAATACGACCTATTTCTCTGCTGGCTCTTCGGTGATGTACATCATAGCAGCATGGAGAGCTGCGAGTTCTGCCGATGTAGATGTAGTCGTGTGCGACAATTTGAATTTAACTGTAACGTTCTTGACTGGAATGACGAATGCGGCAGTGGAGCTGGTAGGTGAGGTCGAACCACCGGTATATATATTGATGTGGTCATGATACGTCTGGTGCAGTAATAGGAGCGTAAGTTTCTTCAGAGCCGGCGCTGGATAATTGGGCTTTTTTGCAATTCCAGGAATAGCAAAATTCACTCGAGGATGTCGCAGGCACCGCAGGGCAGAGGAAGGCTTCGTCGCCGGTGTAAAAGATGCCGGTATGCACTCTTGATCAGCGCTAATCACTCGTGAAAAGGTCGCTTGAGGGCTCTCGGCTGGTAGGGAGGCCAAATGATGGTCGGGGATCCTTGACAGATGGCGAATGTGCGCTCTGTGAGAGTCGACAGCTACATCTGTGTGGATTATATGATCTCCCGCGATGGTGACTGTTGCTGCTGTTAAGGTGCGCCGAGGCAGCCCTAAACACGTCCGTAGGGCTTTACCTTGTATGCTCTCCAATGCACGAAAGTTCGTCTTGCATGTATTTGACAACGCTGGTAGGCTGTAACGTAGGAGTCCGAGAAACAAAACCCTGTACAGCTACAACATAGAATGGAGAGGAAAGGCATTGAGGTCTACCAGATGAACGTCCACTCGGCTGCCATAAACTGTAGAATAGAAAGATGATGCAATGTTGGGAAATGGCAGGTGGGGTGGCTACTTCCAAAGTGGCTGAGGCTAGGCAAAGAGTGCTTCGCATTAAAATCGGCAGGCTGGTTAGCACTTTGGTTCTGGTGGTAATTAATTTCATACGCACCTACAAGATACTCATGAGCTAGGAGTTGCGTTGCGGATTCTATTACTTCCGACGTACTTACAAAGGCTACATTTTGTGTAGCTTCCTGCACCTCAAGAAAAAAAGAATATTTAATGGAGCATTGGCTCTACACTGATACAATTTGAAACTCGCTTTGGCTGCACCAGAACTGAATGTGGTTTAACCATTCAGAACGCTGCACGCAGAACCAGTCGAACAATTTTACCTTCTGACTCGAACACAAAGCCAGCAGCGCTCGCTGTGAGCTGCAGAGAGACCCTTTACATTTTTTCGAAAGCACGAAACGACAAGCAGGGAAATCAGTTTGCTGTCAAGTCGACGTTAAACGAGGCAAGTGTAACTTACAGGGTGCCTCAGAAAACTGAACGTTAAGTAGCAACGCGGCGTTTCACTGATTGCCTTTATAATCATAAACGAAGGATGAAACAAAGATCCCATCTTAATGGATATTGACTAGTTTGTTTATAACTTTGCGAGCAGCGTTTTCTCATTCCCTGACAAGCTGATGACACTGATGAGCTTCGAGCTGTCTCCGAGCGCAAACAAGTCGGAGGTGTTCATGGTCGGTGTCGCCATGCGCAATAGCAAAGCACGGATCGAAGAAAGCTTGTGGCATGTGCTCTCTGTGGCCAAAGGAACGCGCGATAATTAGCGGCTGTCGGATATAGAGGGTGGCGGCATAGAGGAGCGAGATGGGGTGGGCAAGCGGTCGGTTAATTTGCGCGCGTTCTTTCGGTGCTTCGCGTGATGATGGCGCATTGGTGGCTGCCGGTGTGCGCATTTCTGTTCCGGAAAAGAAGACGCGCTGATAGCGGAAAACAAGAGCCGCCGCCATAGAAGCGCTGAGCACGTGCCATTAGCTCGTGGCAACGTGGTGATGACGTAGATGATGGGCTGCTTCCATCTGCGGTGCTTCAACGATGACTTCGTCGTCTTCACTCGCTTTGCCGAGAGAACTGACATTCCAACCGGAGTTGAGAGATAGAGAGAGCTCGCTAATGTTTTTGGACTCTAGGTCGGCAAAAGCAGGGCTTTCGACGAACTCTTTTGTTGGCAGCTGATGTTTCCGACAGCTTGGCGATGACAATGTCGAAGCGACATCGCCACGTTTGCGCTAGTGAGCGAGATTCATTTTCGAAATTTTATCGGGTATTTGGGCATCTGACGGAGGCCTGATATGGCGTTATTTCGAGTTGATAACATTGCGACCAAGGTTCGCTTACCCCTTTTCATTGTCTTTATTGTCGGAGGCTTTACCAGAAAGAAAGGAAAAAGGAAATAAATAAATAAAGAGAGCGAGATAAGGACGGACGGACGGACGGACGGACAGACAGACAGACAGACAGACAGACAGACAGACAGACAGACAGACAGACAGACAGACAGACAGACAGACAGACAGACAGACAGACAGACACTCTTCCGTCAATTACACTTCCCGCATTTTAATTAACGTGTGTCTTTCTGATGCTTCATATCACATCCTTTTTCAAAAACGCCGAAGAAATATTGCTGTTATGCCCCTTTCATGTTAATTTAGGCGTGCCTTTAGAGAATGGATCATACTTGCAGTGAGAATAAAGGGACAGATACCGCTGTTGCAAACATAAAAAAGTGCTACGAAGGCATTGTGGTTGGCCGTTCCACTTTGCACTATAGTTAACCTTACGGCAAGAAAAGAAAGAGTTCAGCTGTATGAGTGAATATCGACACCCACGCTCACAGTATTTCTTGATTACGCGCTTTCGTTAATGTGCGCGCTTTGCAGGCTTCGGAGCATCCGAGATTTTTTTTTCTTCTTTGCCGGGCGTTACCCCGGTGGCGTCGCGTTTTCATTATGTTCGAATTTGTGGCCGGTCGACCACGCATCGTGTTGTTCGCTATCCTCTAGGAGCTGGCGGGTGCACTCTTTTCCTGCATTTTCTAATGCAATTTGTAAATGAGCAACCGATTAGCATACCTGACGACGCGGGACCATCGTGTTCAATTAGCGGCTCGCCGGCGAACAAAGCCGCGTCGATCCACGCCGATCGCTAACGAGTCGCTCAAAGGGAGGCAGCCGCGCTTCCTCCGTCCGTTTCTGCCTCCTTTCTCTCGCAGCGTGCTTGCTTTTTTCCGATAAATTTTCTCAGCACTAAGCAAGTGCTTGTCGTACGCGCGCTGATTTGCTCTTCGGGGTGACCGCGCTGCCATGTGGACTTGCGCTTCAAACGATCGCGGTGTCGGTCGTGTTTATCTCCTTCTCAACGCGACGAAAGCGATTTCAGCGTTCCTTTCATCTTTCTATAACAAGCCAAACACGCGCGCTCATAGACGCACACACACATAAGGAAAACACATACTAAGCACTTGCATGTAACGCGCACGCGCATACAAGCGCATGCACAGACGCACAGAGGAGCACGCAGCTCACAATGTATCTTTATTTTCTCTTGATAAGGTCACGTGATAAAGCCGTGATAAGCACTGTGGGTGTATGACATCCATGTACTTCTGACATCGCACATGACTGACGGCGCCGGTGAGATAATAGAGTGATGTACTTAGTCCTGGTTTTAAAGCGAAAGCTTTACTGGCCGCGAACCTGCGATTTCGCCGTGGCGGTGCTCCGAGGAGGCACATGACGTCACAAAGCGAGCCTCGCCGCGGATATTTCTCTCTCTCGCTACCTAGTCACTACCGTGCATGCGCCCCTAGTAGCAGCGAGCCACAGGTGTTCCGCCGTGGCGCAGCGCCGCGCCTTTCCGCTTCTGCCGTTTGGTATGACGTCACACCGCATCCCTCGTCGTTGCGCTCGCCTCCGCTCGCTTCACCAGCTGCACAACATGCAGACATGATAGCGTCGGATGGCAATTTGAATATACGAGAAAACATAATTATGTTACGCGGTATCGGATCTTGCCATTGAGCGCGGGAGTTGGCCGACGTTGAGGCGGATTTAAGAGATGAATCTAAAGGTTTATTTACATTATTTACAGTAATAGCACAAAGTAATTAACAGTCACAATGTCATTGATAGCTGGCAGAAAATCGGACGCTGCAGCCTGTGGCAAGAAGAAAGAAAAAAAAAATGAATGGATGAAGGAATGCTTCTCCCTGCTCCCTGTCTGTCGCTTTTAACCCCTTCGGTGTCTCGGGGTCAAGTCATTTTCGGCCAATCGTCGAGCCCCGCTCAGGCGTCGTCATTTTCCTCGAATGGTAGGCGCCCGTGCAAGTGCCGTCACAATCGGCTGATGGTGTGGCTCCAAGGGCTCCAGTGTCCGAGGGGTGACTTGCTACCGTCGTTGCCTCATGGCCTGCAAGCGCCGAATTGCAGCCGGCCGTCAATGACTTTATGTCTGTTAATCACTTTGTGTTATTACTGTAAATAATGTAAATAAACTTTCAGTTTCATCTCTTAAGTCCGCCTCAACGTCGTCCAACTCCCGCACTCAATGGCAAGATCCAATAACTGGTGGCAGCGGTGGGATGAACTTTCGTCCAAAGAAGTCCTGAGGAACTGGGAACATCGAAGAAGAAAGAGCCTTCGACCAAGGGAGTCCTATAGAACCGGGAACAGCGAAGAAGAAAGAGCCTTCATCCGAAGAAGTGCTGGGGAACCGGGAGCAGCGATAAGGATGAACCTTCGTCCAAAGAAGTTCTGAGGAACTGGGAACAGCGAAGAAGAAAGAGCATTCGACCCAGGGAGTCCTGAGGAAACGGGAACAGCGAAGAAGAAAGAGCCTTCGTCCAAAGAAGTCCTGAGGAACTGGGAACAGCGAAGAAGAAAGAGTATTCGGCCCAGGGAGTCCTGAGGAATTGGGAACAGCGAAGAAGAAAGAGTCTTCGGCCCAGGGAGTCCTGAGGAACCGGGAACAGCGAAGAAGAAAGAGCCTTAGACCCAGGGAGACCTGAGGAACCGAGAATAGTGGACCGATGAACCAGATGGCGTGGGGCTGCATCCGTTAGTGAGCGTGTGGTTTTTTTTTCCTTTTTATTCGCAGACTTAAAATTTTGCGTGTTTATTTGGAGGGTTCTAGGAATCGAGAATTTGTTGCATATTGTGTGTTTACACAAATTATTTAAAGAAAACAGTTATAACTACCAGTCGGGGCAGCTGTCATGGATCTTAGAAGGTTGACGGAGCCAGACTCTTTGTTATTGTGCAACAAGCTTGGAGATGAGGCGGACGAAAAGATGAAAAAGCCAGCTATAATAACGGCAATTCAAGATAGTGGCAATGATGATGAAAGCATTTAGAGTTCTTGGGAGGTTATACAAGAAACACGAGAGCGTGAGCGTCAAGAACGTGAGAGTGAGCGTGAGCGAGAACGGGAAAAGCGCGAGAAAGAGATGGCAGCACTGAAAAAACGGATGCAAGATTTGCGGCAGTTAAACTCACTCAATGGCAAGATCCAATAGCGGGAACTCAAACACGAGCCCCTTTTTCCTTGCTTAAGGGAGTATCAGCCATTGATGAGTCACTGCTTGTAGTTTCTGCCTTACGGGGTATACGAACTATTTTTTTGCCCTGGACTGCCGCCGGGATCAGGCCCCCATTGTTTCCTATCGGGCCCCATGTCGCAGGGTATGCCATGTCGGTGTCGACGTCAACGGGGCCTCATAACGCTATCGCGTTGTACTCTTAAAGGGGAAGGTTAAGTGTCCTCCAAGTTTTTTGCGCGATAACTAGCTCTAGCACAAACACAGTTTCGTAAAAGGTATGTGCTGCAGTGGTAAGAAATCATGGTATCGTATTCACGGCTCCGCCAGCACGCGCTTTCGTTTTTGATGTTATCAATACAGTTCAAAGAACAGGATACACAGATGAGACTACTTGAGAAAGGAATAGTACGAACTTGTGACGTACACGCCGTTTTTTTTTGTTAATAACACGGTGTAGGCACGCGACAAGGAAAACCAAAGGTAAGCCATATCCAACAGGATATACACGGAAATACTGTTTTAGCCAAGAGGAGCAGCAAAAATAGAGCTGTAGACAGGGAGGCATTAGCCAGTGCAAATACCTGCTGTCTATCCTGTTCTGAGGAAAGAAGTAGAGGGAACAAAATCTGATAGGAGAGAGCAGAAAAAAGATGAAAATATAGAAGTGCGCACACTAACGCAATCCAACGAGCTGCATCTTTTTGAGGTGATCACACAGTGGACAAGTCCTTAAGCGTAGGAGTAACGTGTTTAAAGCTTTCAGTGTTGAAGTTGGTCTGGAGCAGTGTCTTAGGAATCTCTACTTCGTCGAGGGGTGGTCGTCCTGTTGGTCAAGCGTGGTCGAGAACGATTTTGTAACCACAGTGTAACAGGAGAACAAGAGAGGAGGTGCTTGATCGCCTCCTCGCAGCCACGGCTGTCGCAAACACGGCATTCGGCCGTTCTAACGAAAAAAAAAGGTATTCGTAAATGCCACGCCGGGCCAACGAGCCACAAGCAGCACAGAAGCGTATATTCCGCACGCGGTATCTTTGGTGAAAGACCGAGTTGAAGACTATGCTGTGGAGACGAGCGTTGATAAATTCGTTTGCGTTCCACTGCACCAGTGTATAAGCTCGCACGCGAGCGAGCGAAGCTTTGTGACTGCGTCCGTTCTCAACAGTGGTGGCGGTGTACACAGTGAACAAACAGCATTGTGGTGCGATCGGGCAGCTTCATTCGCACTGTAGTTACCGGAAATGCCGTAGTGAGCCTGTATCAAGGGATAGATGTCTCCCTTCCCGATTGCGTTGCGGAGAAGAAGTCGCGTGTCTGCAACTAGCTGTTTATTAGGTCCACGATAGAATATGATTGTACACAAAGGCAGAATTGAATCACTACGTAATTAAAAGGACTCATTAGAAGAATGCGCTATTGATCGTCTTCCCACCCTGACATTCTTTCAACGTCACCTGAGCATGTTGAAATAACGTGACGCAACTTATACGCATTCACTGACAGCCCTTCACGATTTGCGACTGAAGGGGCTACACTATACATTTTATCGCCCTTTACCCCTTTGCGCTCCGCAGACCAGCAACAGGCACGTACTGCTCCGGTCGACCTACTCGCCCTTACTGCCATCGAGCATTCTCCTCGGCTCCGATATGGGGGGGGGGAGGGGAGGGGGCAGAAGGGGCACATCATTTGGATCTGTAGCTGGCGGAGAAATGGCTGGAATTGGTTGGAGACGCACAGAGGAAGGGTCCTCGACCGAAGCATGCGTTGGCAAGCAAACGGTCGTTCCAGAGGTTATGCAGGGTGAAACGGCGTGTCACTGCGCGGGAAATGCTTGCGCATTTCGTGACCGTCGACATTACTTATAGCTATGGCTCCGGCGCGCGGAGCTAGCGCCATACGTCTGACAGCCATTACGTGTACCTCGTTAGCCCGACCAATGACCGGCACGACCACGAATATATATATATATATATATATATATATATATATATATATATATACACACGCAGGAAGGACGGAAGAAAGAAAGAAGGGTCCAGAAGAAGAAAGCAGGAGGGGATAAATAATTAAAAAAAAATAAGGCAGGAATGGTTCCGCGGTGGCGGCCTTAGGACAAAGAACCGGATCCTGTGATTTGGTGCGTGGTGTACTGGCTAAAAGTGGTCTTACTCCTCCTCCCCCGCGTCCTCTGTTCCTCGAAGCCTGTGCTCGGGGAAAGGCGGGGACCGGCGCGGCGCTGTCGGCCACTCGAAACACGGGCAAAGGCCGAGTGGTTTTGGCCGCCTAACGATGTCGCCGCTTTTGCGTCGTGCACACGGTCGATGACACTTGTCTCGGCGTGGGGCGCGGCTCCGGCTGCTCCGTCTTAATTAGACAGAATTAGCTGGAAACGGCCACGCCGCCGCTACGCCGTTGGCACCGGTATACAATGCTGCTTCTGTCCGTCTCCAGTGGCCCGATCAAGCCTTGGGCTCGAACGAGTCTGTAAAAAGAGTTCCTATATAGAATCTCAGCCTTTCTGAAGGCAGAGCTGAGTGACTAGAAAGTTCTGCTTTAACTTTTATGGATAGCGTAGTTGCCCGTTAGGTCTTTACCACAATAGTTGGAAGTATTCTCAAGCTTTTAATGAGACCTCATGTTCCATGTGCAATCAAAACGGTATTGTGAGGGTTCCCTGCTAACCATTTCCTCCTTTCCCTCCCCTAGATTAGGTCCTTAGAGTCCTTGTCTCATCTTTAGGCCCAGGAAGCTCACTATTGCGTCAGCAAAGAATTAATGTGGTCTATTGGAAATTGTCTGGCACAGTATAACAGAGTACGTTCACTAGCGCACCCGCAAAACTCAGAATAAAATGTTATGATTATCTGAATAGAGCTCAGACTCTGGTTTGCAAGCTGCTTGTCTTCAGGACTTTAGGGCAGCTGAAAGACGTTCTGCACAAAGATCTCTGTACAACATTTTTGTTGCCCATACGAGTGCATCTTATGGGCGACAGAATTTTCATAAAACTGCATTTATACAGCAGTACAAGGCGCCAGGAGACTTTGGCGTAAAAGTATTTTGCGTTAAAATATGCGAAATGGCTGAGAAGGCGCGTATGTAAAACATCGCAGGATCTGCACTTACTGCACAGGACTCGTTTTAGCGCCCACCATAGAGCTGTGAAAGATGTGAGGACGCAAGAAGACTTCACGACGAACAGGGCTGCAACCTCGACGACATGTGCTTCAGGTTACATTTAGGCTTAGCTCTCGAGAAAATCTGTACTTGCTACCACCCTTTCTCTGTATACATGACGCACCACTTCAGAAATCCACAAACACGAGCGTCACGTTTGCCTTTAGCGATAAGTATGTCATAAGCGATACGGATGATGCTTGCAGTATCCACAAGGCGCGCATTTAAGGCATTGACGCGCCTCCGTTATAACCGGTTCTCTCCGTGCTCTGCCGATCGACGGTTTAGTCACGACGAAACTGAATCTGTGTACAGACACTTCGGAGTGTTTTCATTTCGTTTCACTTTATTTCCTTAAGGACTCCGCAGCAGGGGTATTACATAAGGGGTGGGAACACAACATATACAAACAAGTGTTACAATGTATTCAATTCTGTAAATAAAAAGTTGTTACATCTTGAACAAATTGTGAAGAGCAAGTGACGGCAGCGATTTGATGAGGAAGGCCATTCCAGTCTTTAGATGCTCGGTAGAAAAATGAGGCTGAAAATGTATCTGGGAGTGAATGTGGCTGTGCTACCTGCTGGGGATGGCCAATGCGTCGTGACCGGCGCGTTGGGAGAACAATGTATGCGGGTCGATTGAGCGTTGAATAGTAGAACCTGTGGAAGAGGGAAAGGGTCGCAATGCGGCGACGAAGGGATAGAAGCGATAAGGAAGATTCTTTTTTTAAATATGATATGCTGGCGTTGGTAAGAGTATGTGGAATGAATATACCTGGTGGCGCGATTTTGAACTGCCTCAAGGGCATCGGCGAGATATGCTTGATGCGGATCCCAGATGGCAGATGCGTATTCGAGTTTCGTTCTTACCAATGATCTGTAGGCTAACAGTTTTGCATGCAATGGAGCGAGGCGAAGGTGACGTCTTAGAAATCCCAATGTATTGTGAGCCGATGAAATACCATTAGTAACATGCGCATTCCAGGTTAGATCATTATTCAAGGTGATACCTAGGTATTTGTAGGATTCCACTGATTCCACGGTGACGTCGGCAATCCGATAAGAAAAGCGAAGAGGGTGATGACGACGGGTCAACGAGACAAGTTTGCATTTATTAGAGTTGAGTGTCATCAGCCAAACATCACACCATTCTTGTACCTGGTTAAGGTCGGATTGAAGAGTTATTTGGTCAGTGATGGTATTGACTGCGCGGTAAATAACGCAGTCATCGGCAAACGTACGGCTATGGCAGGACACATGCAAAGGTAAGTCGTTAATGTAAATTAAGAAAAGAAGGAGGCCAAGGACGGACCCCTGTGGTTGGCCTGATGTGACGAGTCCAATGTTTGGAGCGTGGTTAATAAATGATACATACTGTGAGCGGTTAGTTAAAAATTGCTCAAGCCATTGTAGGATATCAGGATGCAAATGCAAACGAGAAAGTTTTGGTAATAGGCGTTGATGAGCGATATTGTCAAACGCTTTCGCATAATCCAAAAATACGGCGTCTGTTTGTATGTTACGGTCAAGATTAGCATGAACATCATGCTAGAAATAGTGCAAGCTGGGTCTCGCAAGAACTGCCCCTGCGGAACCCGTGCTGTGAAGGATGAAAGAAGTTGTTAGCGTCTAGAAAGTTCATAATATGAGAGTAGATGACATGCTCCATGATCTTGCAGGGAACATTGTCAATGAGATGGGGCGGTAATTTAGGGAAGAATTTTTGTTGCCTGATTTGTAGAGTGGAGTAACCTTCCCCATCTTCCACTCGTCTGGCATGGTGCCTATGGAAAGCGACTGTGAAAATAATAAATATAGAAACTCTGCAGAAATGTGTCTCGTGTTTTTTAGTGTGTTTTAGTGTTTTTAGTTAATGTCATCGATGCCAGATGATAAAGACAACATAATATTTTCTATCACAGATAAAAGCCCACGTACTGTGAATTTGATGGCTGACATATTGCATTGTATATTTGTGGTTGGCGGGGTTGGAAGTGTGTCCATTGCATTAGTGGAGACTGAAGAAAACGCATTGCTGTACATATTAGCGCAGGTTAAATCTGTCACTGATTCACCCAGCTCGTTAGTAAGATTATTTATACGCGCTTCTTTGGGGTTTATCACCTGCCAGAATTTTCTTGGATTAGTAAGTAAAATATTTGGCAGGTCATAGTGAAAAAAGGTTCGCTTGGCATCGCGAATTGCGATTAAGTACGGAGCTTCGGCAGCGTAATATTTCTCCCACGCAACTGAGCTTGCCTTAACATTAGCGTGGCGATAAAGGTGAAGATAAAGTGTGAAGTCATTGTGGCGCGACAACCCTGCCGTCCCACTGATCAAATAGAATTTTCCACAAAACTCATTACTGGAAGCTCTGGGAATATAGTGTCTACGACAGAGGCAAGTATGACGGTTCGGCAAGGATGACAATGATGGACAGCGTGTGCTAATCTTTATTATTCTGGCTTCAAAGGGTTTGTGACTTTGCGAATTGATAATGGATGATGCCCAAAACGTGGCGGCTATGACGGACTTCCGACTTTGCGATTGCTTCCGGCGCACTCAGTTTCACAAAAGCCTTGCCTTTGAGATCTGTTGGTTCAATGCAGCGATAGCTCCCGGCACTAGACTTGGACAAAACCTACTTCCAACAAAATACTGCGTTATAAATGCAATAATTTAGGATGACTATGCACACGCGGAAAGACCTATTGCCTTCATGCGTTCAGAAAAGTATAATGTCTTTAAATTTAGAAAGATAAAGCTTGGTAAATAACGCCATAAGAATGTCTGAAGCCGCAAGCAGGTAAAATAGGCAGAATTAGCGCACTACCGGCCGTTATCATGGCAGCCGGAAGACCACAGCGCCAGAACGTTTAATAATCTTTGCAGGAAAGATGTATGATTCAAGGGAGACAAAAAT